>NC_137969.1:214361660-214587770 GCF_963924665.1 Micromys minutus | reverse complement strand
CTATGCCAGTCAGGGTGACCCTGTGGGACCGGGGGAATACTAGCAATCAGAATCCACTTTGATATATTAATTACACTTCAATATTCCCTTTGTCCTGGGTTTCCCTGAGATGGGGGGGGGGAGGGGAGGGAGGGATTTTGAATATGAATGTACAATCAGAGAGCTGAAAAGAAGCATTTGCTGCTCTTCTAAAGGACACTGGTTTAGTTCCCAGCACCATGCCAGCTAGCTCACAACCATCTGAAACTCTAGTTCCAGGGGATCTGACGCCCACTACTGGCCTCTGAGGGCACTGCGTGCATATAATGTTTCAATATACAGCACACACACAGACATAAAATAACAAGACTTAAGTAGAATAAAATGCACAATCATGACCTGCACTAGAAGGCAAAAGACTGAAGTATCTAGGTTCTGCTGCAGTGAGAGAAATCTTTTGTTTTGGGGTTTCTGAGACAGGGTTTCTCTGTGTAGCCTTGCCTGTCCTGAAACTATGTAGACCAAGCTGGTTTCACCTCAAACTCACAGAGATCTGCCTCTGCCTCTCTGCCTCTCTGCCTCTCTGCCTCTCTGCCTCTCTGCCTCTCTGCCTCTCTCTCTCTCTCTCTCTCTCTCTCTCTCTCTCTCTCTCTCTTTCTCTCTCTCTCTCTCTGCCTCCTAGGTGCTGGGACTAAAGGCATGCGCCACCACCACAGTGGAGTAATCTTTTTAAAGACTCCATTTTTATAAGCTGGGTTATGGTGTCTTGTTCCTTTCATCCTAGCACGTCAGAGGCTGAGGCAGACAGAGCACCATAGGCTCAAGACCAGCCTGAACTACATAGTGAGTTCCAGGGCAGTCTGGGCTACACAGTAAGAGTAATTATTTGTATATTCTCTGACTAGTAGAATGAGCCAGCAAGAGAGGGGCACTGCCAACCCTCCCACCTCTCTCCAGAGCTCAGGCTGAGCTATGAGTAACTCTGGTAGGCTCACCTACACGGAGGTGTGTGCCTACAGCAGACGCTGTGGTCAAATAAAACAAATTTTCCCAAGCTGTGCTAAAGCCTCTGCTTGTGTGTCAGAAGCCAAGTGACTACTGATGAAGCTAAGATGTAATCACAAAGGCCAGTCACCGAGTGAGGTAACATCTGTCAACTGGATACAAATCTAAAAGGATAAAACGCAGGGTTTGGGGGTTAATTATGAAAAATCAGAAGCAATTAAAATAAGAACCATTAGAGTCATCATTCCTGAAGCTTAAAAGAATGCTGAATTAAAAAGTGATTACTTCCTTACCCAAGATGCGTCATGGACATCAAAACATTCTTGAAGCTCACTGTGCCTCCTGTACCCATAACCGCCGAAATATATTAATCTAAAAGCACATGAGAGCACACGTTCAGAGTCTTGCTTCTAGCTTGCTCACAGAGAGCTGAAATAGCTGGGTAGTGCAGACCCAAGTCAGCCTGGGCTCCATAAGAAATCCTAGGCCAGCTCCAGTGAGACTCTGCCTCAAAAGCCATACACACAAAAGGAATTTGAAATACATTCATTCTCTTACCCTAACTGGGGGCAGACGTGGGAGCTGTGCCCTGAGGACAAGAACTGTAGGCTTTGGGGCACTTTGTGATGGGGGCAAACAGGAAATCAAGGTGAATTTGGTAGCTTCCTTCTAGAACTAGCTCTGTAGATCAGCCTAGCCTCAAACGCTCAAAGATCTGACTACCTCTGCCTCTCGAGTGTTGGGATTAAAGGTGTGTGCTACCACCACCAGGTTCACTGTACACATTTTATGATAGCTTCAGTTTTTTATCTTGTCAAAGTGTTGATGATCTAGAAACTTAATAAATAAATAATTCAAGAGAAATACAGAAATAGCATTTCATCCATGTTCATTTGTATGACATGGTTCTTAGCAGTTTTAGGATTGCTGTTGCTTCTGACATCAAAACAAATCTATGATTACTGGAAAACATGGAGTTGCCTCAGTTTTGGCCAAAGGCTATATCCTGTCCTAAGGACAATAAAGTTCAGTTGCTGTATTACCTGTCTTTATATACCCAGCAGGAAAGTTTATCACGGGGTGTGGGTGGTTGTCCATCAAACTTGGTGATTTTTTCCCAGATGTAAGTTCCATCTCTTGTTCGTAAGTTAACAAAGTAAAGCTTTTAAAAGATGAGAGTACGGTTAGGAGCCAGGGGAATCCGAAAACAAAATCTGTTTCAGGAGGCTGCCATCCAAGAACTAACACTACTTAAATTTCCAATAAATACTTTACATATTAGAAAATCTAAATCACAGAATTAATGAAAATAAGACATACTCCATAAGCAAAATGAGGTGTAAAACATACTTCTGCAGCCTTTGCCCCTCCTACTCTTGCCTGTGGGTAACAACCAAGAGTGCAGCTAATTGGGGTGGGGGTGGGGGACATGAAGAAAGAACATGGCGGCTGTGCCCTCATCTCTTAACCCTAGAGACTACAGATGCAGTATGTACTCCCGGTATCTTCTTTTTAAACCATTTGCAAATGTGTGGGACGAAGTGACACATTAGCTATTACATGTCGGCTACACGCCTGAATGAAAAGAAAGGATTACTCGGTTGCTGTATCCTGTGTCGTCATAGCCTCCAAAAACATAGAGCCTTCCGCTGATGCAAGCCCCGCAGCTTCCCGACATGGAGGGAGGGAGCTCTCCTTCCGTTAGGTGCATTTTCCTGCAACAAGAACCACAGAGAAGCTCTTAGCTGCCCAGAAGACAAATAAAAGCCCCCTTTAATATCTTCCCATAAAAAGCATCATTGCCAACCACAACTAAAACATAATTGTAGCCAGTGCTGTGGCCCACACTTGTAATGCTGGGGAAACTGAGGCAAACAGAGAGAGAACTATGGGCTGGTCTAGGTTACAAAGTAAGATGCTACCCCCCAATTAAAAAAAAGCAACCAATAAATAAACAGAAAAAGTATAGAGAGAACATAATAAAGACTTTTCCTCCTGCCAGGGGGGGTGGGGTGATACTCAACAAAAGTTCCACATGTGTCACCATAACTGGGAATCAGCTGAGCAAAGGTCTTCAGAGACAGAGACGGTGAGAGACATGGATTGTGGAAGGGAGGGGAGCAGGGCAGAGCCAGAGAATGAACCACAGAGAGAGAAGAAGAGGCCACATCATAAATGTAGGATGCTCAAAGGATGCTCTTGAATTCCCCGTGGTATATTAAGGCCTTTGTGAGTTGGAAGACTTGTCACTTTGTAACTTAAATTACTTACCACAACCCACTATCAATATCGTAGGTCCAAATTTCATCATTCGGCAAATACACCTCATTGTCTTCAATAGACTGGAAATAAATAAAGAATGCACAAAATTATCATTTTTCAATTATATCGTAACAGTTTCCTGGGGGTGAGAAAAGCTCAAAGAAACGTTTAGAATAAAGTCAGAAATATATGAATCTTAGGGGAAAAAAAGGCTCAGGGTAGCTAAACTTTCACACAGAAAAAAAAAAAAAAAAAACCACTGAAAGCCCCAGCAGAACATGGAGGGGACATGTCACAGAGACTGATCATTGCCTACTGTGTGAATACTAGCTCTGAAGGCCGTTTTACTCTATTGATCCCCAGTCCTGGTGACACGTGTGAAACTTGGTGATTAGTTAACCACACATGCTGAAAAGAATGCATTTCTTTGGATTTTGTTCATTTGTTTCCACGCTTTGCTCAACTGGCCTGTAACTCACCACCGACACCATGAGGACAAAGGTCATGTCTGCTTGTTATAGTTAATTTCCTGGAGCCTCGGCAAGTGCCCTTATATGTAAAAGGCAAATGGGATGTATGCTGGATAACTAAGCAGATTCATTCCTGAGAAACAGACTGCACTTCACTTTAGCCGTAATCAGTGTGACTAACCCTGCTGGGGTGACACAGAAACACAGAGCACAGAAATAAGTTGGATCTAACTGCTCAGGGCCATCACCCCTGCATCACACCTTCTTAAATGGCGCTTAAAACAAGTAAGTGCATGTCTGTGTGGAGTCACCTGGCGGCCAGAGGCATGGGATCCCTTGGAGCTATAAGAGGTTGTGAGCTGTCTGATGTGGCTGCTGGAACCCAAACCCGGGCCTCAGTGAAGAGCAGGAAGTACTCTTAACCACAAGTCAATTTCTTCTCTTCCACATCAAGTTTCCCTCCACTGCATCATTCCTAAGGATCCAACATGATCTGACTTGTCACTCACAAAAAAATCAAAATTGAATACCCTCTGTCCATTTCTCTGCTCCCATCCCAGAAAACAAAGGAATAAATTGTCCATCAGATGATCTGCAGTGGATACCACTGAATGACAACGCTCCTCGTTCTCATCCACACACTCCGGTGGCTTCTGAACCTGGGGCTTTAGTGTGTGCTGAACAAGTGTTTTAAGAGCCAACTGTGCCACAGCCCCTGCCTGGTACTTGAACTTTTAACTTAAAATGTGACTCTGAGGGCCAACCAGAAAGCTTGCTGCAGTGGCTCTCAACCTGTGAGTTGTGGTTCCTTTGGAGGTCAAATGACCCTTTCACAGATATCTTACATACTAGATATTACTTTACATTATGATTCATATCCATAGCAAAATTTCAGTAATGAAATAGCATTAGGAAAGCTGAGAACCTTAGCTTAGCAAGTAAAGCAGCTCGCAGCCAAGCCCATGACCTGAATTCCATCTCTGGAAAACCACATGGTGGAAGAAAAGAAGTAATAATTCCTGCAAACTCTCCTCTGACCTCCACCCACTACCTGTAACACAGACACATACAAATAAATAAATAAATAAATAAATACATAAATAAATATAAATTTTAACTTTGAATTTTATGCTAAATTTATGTAAACTTGTGTTGTGCTAAATTTTATGTTAAAATAAGTAAAGTAGCTGTGGAATGACTAAAACCAACAAAAAGAAACTGAAAACAAACAAAGCCGTCTGAAATGATTCTCAAATTAAGAGAGTTAAAGATGGAGAATGAGAAACAACAGAGAGGTGAAAACAAAACACATTCATGGTAAAGTCTCCCAGGCCAGTGTAGTGCCACATGCTTTTAGTTCTAGCTCAAAGGTAGAGGCAGAAGATCTTTGTGGTCTCTATGAGTCCAAGGCCAGCCTGGTGTCTATAGTGAATTCCAGGCCAGCCAGGGTTACACAGTAAGACCCTGTCTTGGGAAAAAATGGCAAGGTGTGCTGGTACATGCCTTTATTCCCAACAGAGAAACCCAGTCTCAAAAACAAAAAGCAAAAATAGCATATCAGAATTAGGGTGGAATAGGTCTGTAATTCCAGCACTTGGGTAACAGAGGTAGGAGGATCTTAAGTTTGGAGCCAGCCTCGGCTACGTGATGAGACAGAGGAGTATCATTAGATGAAAACAGGACAAACTCTAGGTGAAAATAATAACATGCTGGATAAAACTTAGACCTAGATGTGTGTATTTTACATAAAACAGAATGACACTGGGTCCATTATAGGATAGATTAAAAAATGTCACACGAATACTAACTACAAGGATAGCCACAAGGAAGCTGGTGAGGTTGCAAGAACACTGGGAAGTAAGCCACAAGGCAAGCAGCTCCACTATAAAGACAGTCATTATAAAATAATAAAATACTCAATGAACCAGAAATATAAGATAATCTTAAATTCATATGTACCTCAAAATATAACCCCAAAAGACATATGAAGCAAAAACTGGCTCCCTGGCCACAGAGAAAAATCTCACAAATTATAAAATGGAGAATTTCGGTATTGATTACAGTGACTGACAGAACAGAACAGATACCTAGAGCCTAGCCCAGTGGTGGGTGCTTGCCTTGCTTACACAGACCTGATTTGATCACTGGAACTGAAAGAGAAATAAGCATTAAGCCCAGCTAAACAAGGACACTTGCTAAACTATGTTTATAGCAGCTTTATTCATAATAGCCAGAAGCTGGAAAGAACCCAACTGTCTTTCAGTGGAGGAATGGACACAGAAAATGTGGTTCATTTACACAATGGAGTACAATTCAGCTATCAAAAACAAGAATAGCTATTAAGAGTTAGATGGATGAAGGTAACTAGGTGGATGAAGAAATGGGAAGGGGAAAGTGTGGATCAGGTGTAGGGAAAAGCAGGGAAGAGAGAAAGAAAATCGGAGGTGTGTGGCAGGGAGTAATAGCTAGGATGTGCCTGAGCCCTGAGACTGAAGTGGAGGGGAGGCCCCAGAGAATTTATGGGGGTGTCTCTGCTGCCAGGCAGGATTCCCAGTGGAGGAACAAAGACAGCAACCCACCCACAAAGCCTTCCACCCAAAACATGTCCTGCCTACAAGATGTGCAGGGACAAAGATAGAGCAGAGATGGAAGGAGTGGCCAACCAAAGACCAGCCCCATTTGAGACCCATCCCATGAGCAAGCACCGGTCCCTCACACTATTAATAATACTCTGTTGTTCTTGCAGACAGGAGCCTACTTAACTGTTCTCTGAGAGGTTCCACCAAGCAGCCATCTGAAGCATATATAGAGATGCAAAGCCAAACAATAGATGAAGTTTGTAGAAGAGTTGGGGGGAGGATTGAGGGACCTGAAGATGACACAGACTCCACAGGAAGATCAAAAGAGTGAACTAACCTAGAGCTCTGGGGCTTCCAGAGACTGAACCACCAACCAAAGAAAGCATGAACTAAACCTGGCACACATACACACCCTACATATGTAGCAAATGAGCAGGCTGGTATTGATGCAGGTCCCCCAAAAACTAGAGTGTGGCTGTCCCTCAATCTGTTGCCTACCTCTCTGAGGATCTTTGTCTGGCCTCAGGTGGAGAGGATGAGTCTAGTCCTGCAGAGACGATGTGCTAGGGTAGGGTGATACCCAGTGGGGACCTCCCACTTCCCAGAGGAGGAGAGGGTTGGAGAGGGAGACTGGGGGGAGAGGGGGGACACATATTAGGATGTAAAGTGAATAAATTAACTAACGAAAAAAAAACAAAAGAATGAACAGAATATTTATGAGAAATGACCATGGCTGGTCTCTAGAGAAACCCTAAGCATATTCTAAAGGACTACTGTGAAGTAGCTACACATCACATTTCCTCAGTGGGACACCATTGTTACAAACTAATGAGACAAGATTGATTACCAGAATACTGTGTTTGAGGCTGGAGATGTGGCTCGGCAGTTAAGAACACGTACTGCTTTTCCAGAGGACCCGAGTTCTGTCCCCAGTATCCACACTGGACTTACATTTGCCTGTAACTCCAGCTTTAGGGAATCTGATGCCACTGGCACCTGCATTCAAGTGCCCATATCTCTCTCACAGTTACACAAAATTTAAAATAATCAAATAAACAGTAAAAAGAACACTACAAGTTTAGAAATGTTGACTATTTCCTTATGTAAGCTATAGGTCCATTAAACAATGAAAAATATCAAGTATGCCCAGCAGTGATGGGACACACCTTTAATCCCAGCACTCAGGAGGCAGAGGCTCAAGTATTTATTTTAACAAATTCAAAAGGAGTGACCAAAGACTACAACTTCAGAAGCACAAGGGAGTTGAGCCTGTGGAATAGTCTGCAACCTCAGCTTCTGGAGAAGCTGAGCCAGGAAGTCATCAAGGCCTGCCTGGGCCAGAGAGGGCCTGACACATAACTCAGTAATGGAGAGCTTGCTGTAAGATCCTAGGTTCAATTCTCAGTCCTGGGGAAAAACAAACACCAAGAAGTAAAGTAGAATGAGTGAGTTCACACCTGTTAGCCCATACTTAGTAGGCAGAGGCAGGAGGATGACTACTAGTTTAAGGCCAGCTTGACTATATATGGACTTTCAGGACAGCCAGACCTACAGAGTAAGACTCTTGTCTGAAAAAAAGAAAACAACAAACAAACAAACATTCACTATATAAATCCAAGAATTCTAGAAATAATAAAAACAGATATTAATAACAAAGAAAAATAGAGTACAAAGGAGCCAGTAAATTGAGCTTATTCTTCAGAAGGCTGATTAATCTCTGATAAGATTATCCTAGGAAGAAGGGAAGCCACCAACAGGCAATTTTAAGAGTGGAAAGGAAGACACATGTGTAGTTTAATATACACCCATATATACACACATAGAGAGAGGGTTAAGTAGAGGGTGTAAACAAACTGTGTTTGTACCAATGCATGTCAAAACCTAAATGAAATAGCTAATACCGAGGCAAAGAGAACCAGAGTAAATGTGTCTAGAAGAAAGGAAAACCTCAACAGTCCTCTAGCTTTAGGTAGATAAGCAAATGTAAAACCACTATCATAGTCCAGGGGTTAAGAGCACACAGGGTGTTTGCAGAGGACCTGGGACATTCTCAGCACCCACAGTGGTCAGTCACAACCAGGGGACCGGACACCTCTTATCTTCTTGGACACTGGTGCTCTCTTTCTCTTCCTCTCTTCCCCTCCCCTCCTCCTCTTCTCCCCCCACCACACACACTTAAAGAGAGAACTCCAAAAGACCACCTCTACCACAAAGCTGGGAGTGGCAGTTGATGGAGTCCAGTAATCCCAGCACTTGAGAGTCAGGAGGAAGGCTGGAGAGATGGCTCAGCAGTTAAAGCACTGACTGCTCTTCCAGAGGTCCTGAGTTCAATTCCCGGCCACCACATGGTGGCTCAAAACCATCTGTAATGGGATCTGATTCTTTCTTGGAAGAGGCAGGAAGATCAAGAGTTGAGTTTGACAGTGGTGCATGCTGAAGTGTAAGACTCTCTTACACGCTCTTCTGCCCATACAAACTCCCACACGTTAAACCAGAGCAACAGCAAACATCAGCTAAAGAAACAATTAAACATGAAAGGCAAAACTAAAGAATGCTTAGAAAATAATAATGGCACAAGATACCAAAAACAAAGCTTTGAGGAAAAGGCGGAATTAAATTAAAATTATGTTAGACTATACCATATAAAACTTCTGGCCAAGGAAAGAAATGTCAGGACAGTGCAAAGAGCAACTCCAAATTGAAATGACATTTTCATGTAACTATTGAAAACCAAGACAAAACTTCAACCCAACAGAAAAATACATAGACCAGTATGTTCACAAATGAGAATATATAAATAGGCCACAAACTGAGAAAAAATTCAAACTTTATCAAGTTACCTTGACCATTAAGACAGCTCTGTGGGTAAAAGCACTTACCACACAAGCCTGGAAACCCCAGCTCAGGCCTCAGAGGTGGGAAGTGGAGACAAAACTGTCCAGAAACATGAGCACCAGCTAGGCTGAATCTTCAGCAAACATGCAGCACAGCAGAAGCAAGGGTAGCCACCCTCAAAACCAAGGTGGAAAGAGTGCAGACTCCAGAAAGTTGTCCTCCGACCTCCACATGTGCACCACAGCACACGTCCCTGTGCTCACGTTCATCTGAGAGATGAGAACTAAACTGCAGTGGAACACGTCTCCCTCACTGTGCTGGAAGGAAGGCTAAGGCAGATGGTACCAAACCATGTAGAGGGCACAGACAGATGAGGAGGCTGGTGGAGTACAAATCAGTACAAATATTTTGTCAACAGTCTGAAGTCTTCAATTCAATTTGCCTGCCAAGTGGCCCAAGGGTGTCCATGCCCTAGAGAATGCACATACCCTGCTCATGTATGATAGACATGCTGTAAGAATGCTCACTGCGCATTGCTGATGATAATAAGAAACACAAGAACAACAGTGGGCAGGATAAATGACAGTAAACTTACACAACTCTAAGGATGCACGTCGGAGGAATGGATCTAAGGATGACTTGCAATGTGTTTGGCGGATATTTGGTGATACTCAGTGGAGTGTTCAGCATAGGCACAGATGAACTGGAGGACAACAGGACTACCATACAAGGGTGCTCTGAATGATTAAACAATGCACACATAAACAGGGGCTGGAGAGATGGCTCAGTGGGTAAGAGCATTGTTCTCCCATAGGACCA
Source organism: Micromys minutus (assembly GCF_963924665.1). Taxonomy (NCBI): domain Eukaryota; kingdom Metazoa; phylum Chordata; class Mammalia; order Rodentia; family Muridae; genus Micromys; species Micromys minutus. Next base: position 214,577,821 of record NC_137969.1, on the reverse strand, counting down.
GAGTTCACCCAGCACGCATGACAGGCATTTGGGTGGTTCAAAATCCACCTCAGGGGATCTGATGTCTTCTCTGGGGCTCTGTAGGTACCTACACACACAGAGACATGCACATACATACACATATACACATATATACATACACACAGAGAGACATGCACATACATATATACCCATCAATTTTTTAAAATTAAAGAGAACAATAAAACTGATTTTAAAAGACAATGTGTAAGTCTGAAAGTGATGAGAAAGTCTTAAGGGGAAAGTATGCTGTAATTCTCAGATCAAATACTATACTGTTTATTAACACACACATGATAAAACTATTAAAAAATGACAAGGAGGAAATTCAAGGTAGGGATGATCTGGTAAGAAGGTGGACACCAAGGGCTCAGACAACTATGAAGACAGAATATATAGTTTTAGAATAGAAGGGTCCTGGGGCTGTGGCTCAGTTGGTATTGTGCTTCTAGAGTTTACACAAAGCCCTGGTTGTTCACAGTACCACATCAATTAAGCATAGAGCTCTCACCTGTGATCCCAGCATTCAAAAGACAGAGTTAAGAAAATTAAGGGTCGGGCTGGAGAGATGGCTCAGTGGTTAAGAGCACTGACTGCTCTTCCAGAGGTCCTGAGTTCAATTCCCAGCAACCACATGGTGGCTCACAACCATCTGTAATGGGATCTGATGCCCTCTTCTGGTGTGTCTGAAGACAGTGAGAGTGTACTCACATACATAAAATAAATAAATTAATCTTTAAAAAAAAAAAAAAAAGAAAATTAAGGGTCAAGGTTATCCTGGACTACATATCAAATCTAGGCAGCCTGATTCAATCACATTAAAAACACAGAAACAATAATAGAACCTAAATACTCAGAATCACCCCTGTAAGATGTGTAAGACACTAAAGAACGGAATCAACAGTTCTCAGTCAGGCCACATCAGTGCTGACATGATAGTGTGGCAGCTTCACGTAGCACCAAATTTGTCTGCAAGTGTTTCAAGACTTAATAGTGTCCAAAGGAAATGCAAAACTCCTTTAGCTGCCAGAGAAGCAGTGTCATAAGAATTAAGGGAAAAAAAAAAAAAAAAAAAAAACCAAACACATGAGCTGGAGAGATGACTCAGCACTTAAGAGCATAATTATTACAGAAAACACAAGTTCATCTCACTGCACCCATACCAAATAGCTCACAACTACCTGGAACTCTCATCTGGATTCGTTGAGCACCAGCACACACATACACACACAGATGCCCCCACACATAGACCTACATACACATAGATACACACATATGGAGAGATACACATGCGTGCTCTCACACAGGCACATAATGTAAAGAAAAAGCAAACACAGGCTCTCCTTCTTCTCATAGCCATTCTAAACAGTCTTCATTTTTCACATAGTAAGTTCTAAAGGTTGTCTTATAGATCTAAAGGGGCTGGAAAGGATTATGACACTCAAAGGCAGTTTATCTTAACACCCATGATATTACCATGCTGTACTATATAACCAAATCCAAACCAACAATCATTAAACAGGGATCAATAATCTGAGGGAGTGGGAGTGAGGACAGCAATGATGTCAACAAGGAAAGATAAACAAGAAGCTTTGAAAATGATAGTGTTAATTCCAAATTTTTTCTCTATGTGTATGTATGTATGTATGTGTGTGTATATATATATACACCTACTATATATTATATACCATATATGACTCAGTGGGGGGCATGCATATACTAGGGCACATATGTTGAGATCAGAAGAAAACGTGTGGTGCTGGCTATCTCCTTCTACCATATCAGTTCCACAGAGCAAACTCAGGTCACCAAGCTTGGCATCAAGCACCCTGACCTGCTGAGACATCTCTCTGGCTGTTTCTTACTCTAGCGGGTGAGTGTGTTTGTCACTAAATACTATGTTATGTGTTCCTTGGTGTATACACTTCAAAGTTTAAAACCTATAAAAGTTAGCTGGGCACAGGGCACACACACTTTTAATCCCAGCACTTGGGAGGCAGAGGCAGGCCTCTGTGAGTTCCAGGACAGCCAGAGCTACAGAAAAATCCTGTCTCAAACAAACAACTCACATAGTTTTAGAAATGACTATTAAGTGGTTCCTGGGTCATCAGGGAGACTGGAGAACCAGGATCTGGGCTATGCAGAGAGAAGCTGAGGCCGGACTGCAGAACTGTCCGCAGACTGACCAACACTGAGGAACCGTAGTCCTGCAGAGTCCTGCCATTGCAGCCCCAGGTCACACTCCACTACAGGCAGGTCCTAGGGTTTTATGGGCTTGCTACGTTATTTCTACTTTTATAAACAATATTTTTTTGAGAGTCTCTGGTCCAGGCTGGCTTTTAACTCCCTATATAGCCAAGGATGTCCTTACATATCTGATCCTCCCACCCCCACCTCCTGCACACTGGGATTACAAGTGTGCACCACGGGGCTAGCGTGTTCAGTCCAGGACTTCTGTGCAGTAGGGGACGACTCCACAGCCGAGCCCCTCCAGGTCTCTGAAGCTTGTGCTTCTCGTCTGCTTTTGGCTTCGTAGGACTTCAACTTACCACACACATAACCAATATTTCCTAGTCAGCCTTTAAGTTTCTCAGTTTGTGAGGTTTCTTTAAAAGCAGTTTTTTTTTCTTCAAAAGTTTGATCTGCCAATTTTTTCTTTTATGTATATTTCTAACTCAGATTTTCTTTTCTCAACCCAAGATTTTAAAATGATCCTGCTTCTCACCCCCATAGTGAAGTTTAGTCTTCCGGTATTTAACTTGTCAGTCCTAAGGCTCTGATATAATTTTCCTCCAACTATCCTAGAGCTATTTATAGTATACTTGATTTCCAGATTCAAAACAGCTCTTTTACAAACAAAAACAGTCTCATATGCCTGGCTGCTTCTGTCATCTCTTTCTTGGTCTATGCTGCTACCTATTGGGTCAAGATCACTGAATTAATTACTTCAGAGCTGTGATATACTTTAATATCTGGTTCTACGGCCCTCTTCACTCCTCTCAAACATTTCCTAAACAAATCTCCCATCACCTGGGGAAACTGCTTACATTTGACCTTCCTGTCAGCAGCACTGGTACCTGTGTGGATGTTAGAAATTTGAAAAAGATATAGAGGATAGAGAAGAGAATGTTCTAGCACCAGCTACATTGGCCTCTGGAGACTAGTTTCAAATACACTGTTCTTTAGGACTGGCTTGAACAGGAAGCACTTCACACCGCTGTCTACTTACACTCTCGAGCGCGCACGCGCACGCACACACACACACACACACACACACACACACACACACTGTTCGTATTAATGAGGAAAGCTGTTTGGGACATACAAGAGACAATACCAGACATACTCATAACCATTCACCGAAGTAATCCCTCCAGCTTCCAGCACCTTTCAGCCACATCCTGCTTGAGAGGCCCTTCTAGACCAGCTATTGGAAGGGTCGTGCTTTTTCCTGGGGATAGGGCAAGCTGTCTTTTTTTGCCTCCTCCCTGTTTTCCCCCTCCATTTATACCTGAGACATTTCTGTCGATGGCTCCTGAGATTTGAAGAGTAATAGACCCAGGACTTGAGTCTGTGTCATACATTACAGGGCTGTGTTGTAGTACCTCTGCTATTTGGAATAACAAGTAGTTGGAAAAGAAAATTTCTGTAGCTGCCCCTTGGCGAACTGGACTCTCGCCCATCACAATTTTCAAGAGTAAAATAAGATTTAAAACATTCAGACATTTCCTTTATGGTCCCAAAGAATTCTGCACTGATCTATTTCATTTATGGAGTTAAAGTGAATCCATACAAAGGTGAGATACTAGATTACTATTACTTTTGACACATGTCTTGTGCTACCCTGGAACTAGCTCTGTAACAGCAAATGCCCTCCAACTCCTGCTTCTCCTGATTCTGCCTCTCAACTTCAGGGGTTACAGGCATGCTGCTATACAACCTGGCTTGCAAGGTTATAATTTTAATTTTTTCCCATTTAATTCACACCACTATCAACACAACCCAATATAAACACAGCAGATAAAGTTTGGTAAGTCTGTATCTTCAAGTGGCAGTGTTGGGATTCTGTAAACCCCACCCCTCAATTACCTGGCATAGCCAGGTATGCTCCGCCCCAGTGACCTGACACTATAAAAGGGGCTGCTTGCCGCCTCCTCTCTCTCTTGGCCTCTCTTGCTCTCCCCAACCCTCCTCTTCCCCTTCCCTTCCCCCCTCTCCCTCCAGGTGCTCATGGCGGGCCTCTACTCCTCTATTCCTCTCTCTCTCTGCCTCTACCACCCTCTTAACTCGCCCATGACTTGAATAAATTCTATTCTGTACTATACCTTTGTGTGGCTGGTCCCTCAGGGAGAAGGGATTCCCAACATGGGCCCCCCAGAGGCCTTGCCCCCAGGCCTTGCCTCACCTCCATGGGCTATATGCCCCCCCACTCTCTTCATCCTTCCCCTAACAGGCAGAACTTAAAAACATTAAAAAACTGTATGTGCATAAAAATGAGTACTAGTTTTTCAGAAAAACAAAACAAAAAACAAGAACTAATTCAAAGCCAGGCCAGGAGATAACCACTAGTAATTCCAATACTCAAGGTGGAGGGCCAGAGAATGAGGAATTCAAGGCTAACCTATGATACTTGAGACCTTGTTCTTTTTTTTTTTTTTTTTTTTTTTTAAACTGGAGAGCTAGTTGCTGTAGTTCATGCTCCTAAGTTTCAACACCTAAAAGGCAAAAACAGAAAGGTTGTTTATCAGTTAGCCTGAAGCTGAGGCTAACCTGGGCTACACAAGAAATTCCAGGCCAGACTGTGTGAGCTGCAGTATGAGATCCTGTCTCAAATAATTAACAAAGCAAAATAAAGCTCCAGAAAACAGTCCCTGGTGTCACATGACTACCAAAGGGTTGATGCCTGTCTTTATAAAATGAAGATGGGGGGCAGGAGAGATGGCTCTATAGTTAAAAGCATTAGCTGCTCTTGCAAAGGACCTCAATTAGATTCCCAGCACCACATAGTGGTTCACTACCATCTGTAATGTTATAATGCCAGTTCCTAACACCCTCATCTGACCTCCATGGACAGCAAGCATACACACGATGCACACATATATATAGGCAAAACATTCATATACATAACATAAATCTAAAAATATCAATATTACAGATTAGATTCTAGTCTATAGTCCTATTGATTAGAGTTGAGAGTTCCCAAGGACATGCCAAATATAGTTGGCACTCAAAAACTAATTTTCTTTTCTTTTTTTTTTTTTTTTTTTTTTACTTATACTGCACTAAATTAGGAATAAGCACACAAAACAACAAAAACCCACTCAGACCTGAGAATTCTTAACACACACAATATGCACTTTATTTCGTTGTGTTACAGGTCTGTCATATAAGGGCACTGAGGAAGTCAGATGTATCTTCTATTTGCAGTAGAGATTCCGTAGGGCTTATTTTCTAATCTGTAAACAAACGGGGTGGGCAGGTACACCTGAATTATTTTCCCAACTCGATAATCCTCATTATCATCCTAAGATCATAGAAACAAAACAAACACACATTCCAACCGCCATGGCAATACGAATTTTCAACCACAAAATTCTGTGGTGGAGTGTTGCGAATACGAATCTATTTTGAGACTCCAGAAGTACTTAATTAGCAAAGAAATGCTACTAAAAATAGCTGATACATTAATCTGCTTGGTGACTTCCGTATTCTGAGTAGCACGGTGGCAATGATACCAAATAACAGGGCACGGCATTCTGGGGTCCTCTCCAGTCCTGAGCCATGGAGGCTGGAGGGGTCACGCACCCCGGAACCCCGTTTTGGTGGCTTTGGGACCAGGAGTGACGTGGGCAGTACGGTAGGCGGCTCGCCTGGGAGCCCGTGGGAGTGCTGCGTCGCCGGCCGCCGTCATCCCCCTGCCGCCGCTCCCGCGCTGCCCCAGCGCCCGCCCCTTCCCCTTACCACGTAGCCCCCCCACACGTAGAGGAAGTGTCCGTCCACCACGGCGCAGTGGCCGCTGCGCTCCTCGGCCACGCAGAACGCCTGCGAGTCCGCCATCCGCGCTCCGGGGCCCAGCCAGCTCCGCGCCGGCTCGCACGCGCGAACGGAACGCGAGGAGGGTCCAGATTGGCGGAGGCGGAACCGAGAAACCTGCGCGTCTGCGCGGCCGCCGCCTGGGACCCGAGTCTGGTACTCCCGGGAGCACTGGCGCTGCGAAGACACGCTGTGCTCTCTCCCTGAAGCCTCTCTGCAGCTACTGTCTGGACTTCTTAGGTCTTTATTAATTAGGAATGGCTTCTCGTGACTTTTTTTTAAAGTTTATTTTATGTGTGTATTTGTCTCGTATGTAGTATGTATGTAATATGTATATGTATGTATGTATGTACTATATACATCCTGGACCTGGAGTTATGGGCAGTTGTGAAATGTGGGTGCTGGGAATCAAACCTGGGTCCTCTCCAAGAACCAATGAATGCTCTTAACCCCTGAGCGATCTCTCCAGCTCCAGCGTTTGTAAAATGAGCTTTCTTCTCTCATCTGTGCCACGTGCTGGGTTTATGAACCCCACCTGGGCCAGCTTATTGACGTGAGCACCCTCCTGGCTTTTTTGTGGAGGTAGAGTCCTCCTTCATGGGTGCATGTAAAACTACGTCCGTCTATGTTTCAGTTTGGAAATCACATCTGAGGATTGCTTTTGTGGTGTCTTGTGTTCGTGGTTTTCTTTTTCCTTCACGTGTACTTCAGTGCTAATCACCGTAGAAGGTGTTAGTACCTACGGCACTGAGTGTTACTCTTCTATTATTTCTTCGCAGTATTGTATGTAGGAACACCGGCACAAAGTCCCCTTTTCTTAACACGAAAGGAAACATTGTTTACACAGCTAGCTCTATCTACCATTTCCCACTTGTATAAATTTTCTCTGGGGAGAGGAACGAACCTCCATTCAGCAGATCAAAGAAACAATTCCATTCAAGTCTTCTTGGAAGAACTAGTGAGTTTAATTACACTTACAAGAGCATAGCTATTCCACTGAATAAACTGTCTCTGCCTAGCAACTGTTAACTGCCTACAAAAGCTGGGGGTGGGAGCTTGCGAACTCCTCTTTTCTTGCAACTGTTAACTGTCTTTAAATCCCCCTCCCCCAATCCTTAATCACAGTGAGGGGAGTTCTACAACCTCCACCTCTTTTCATCTGCACTTCCAGGAGGTTTCCTGATGCTTGGGTAGGAAGTCCTCTAGGGCTGGACATCCAACAGCACTTTCCAGCTGAGTCTCTTCAGTGGCTGCTGCCCACTGTGAAAAAGAAACTCCATTGACCAAAGACGACAGCTGCACTAGTGGACCGGTATAAACACAAACATTTAGAAGGCAATTTGACAGACACATAGCATTTAGCAGAAGAGCAGTGACAGCAGCTTTAGAAAATCTAAGGTCTCCCCAGCCATGGGTGCTTTTGACTGGGTTTGCAGAACTAGGCACCAAGTCTCTCTTGTGGAATGGTCCACAACTCCAATCAGAAAATAATGGGTTGTACCCATAATAGTTTCTTCGCCAGTGGGAACAGCAGGCCTGATGTGTCAATACTGTAGACTTAAGGATCCCGAGCAAAATGGGGCCATTGGTTTTCGTTCTTCCCAGCAGCCTGCATAGTGCTTCCCAGAACTGTAAAGCTAGCCAGAGGAAGGGCCAGTTAGTCCTGATTTTTCCAAGTTCTCCCACAAAGACATGTAGTGTGTAATATGTATGTAGAGACTTACCATCTGTATTAATCTGGGTTCTCTAGAGTAACGGGGTGGGGGGAGAGAATGTGTGTGTGTATAATTATTAAAATGATTTACAGGCTGCAGCCCAGCTAATCCAACAATGGTTGGCTGTGAACCAGAAATACAAGAATCCTGTAGCTACTTAGTCCACAAGGTTGGAAGTCTCAGCTGGTCTTTCTGGATCCTGAAGGAGTAGGCTCTGGTGCCCGTGAAGGAATGGCCTTGCTAGCCAGGCGAGGATGAGCAGGCAAAAACCCAAAAGCTTCTCTAAAAGTAATTATTGTTTTGTTTCTCCTACACTCTCTTTGCCTGTTAATAACTGAAGGGCAAGAAGTCAAGAAGCTAGACACCAGAGAATCAAACAACCCTATTAAAAAATGGGGTACAGAGCTAAACAAAAAGTTCTCAATTGAGGAATATTGAATGGCTGAGAAGCATCTAAGGAAGTGCTCGACATCCATCGGGGAAATGCAAATCAAAACAACCCTGAGATTCCACCTCACACCAGTCAGATTGGCCAAGATCCAAAACTCAGATGACAGCAGATGCTGGTGAGGATGTGGAGAAAGAGGAACACTTCTCCATTGTTGGTGGAGTTGTAAACTGATACAACCATTCTGGAAATCAGTCTGGCGATTCCTCAGAAAATTAGACATAGTACTACCTGAAGCCCCAGTTATTCCACTTTTGGGCATATACCCCAGAGACTCTCCAACATACAACAAAGACACATCACCACAATGTTCATAGCACCCCTATTTATAATAGCCAGAAGCTGGAAAGAACCCAGATGTCCTTCAGTAAATGAATGGATACAAAAATTGTGGTACATTTACACAGTGGAGTACTACTCAGCTATCAGAAGCAATAACTTTATGAAATTCTTAAGAAAATGGATGCATCTAGAGAATATCATCCTGAGTGAGATAACCCAGTCACAAAAGAAAAGACATAATATGCAGTCACTGATAATTGTATACTAACCCCAGAAAGCTCTGAACACCCCAGAAACAACTCAGACTATATGAAGTTCAAGAAAAAGAAAGAAAGTGAAAAACCATTATGCTCAGTCCTTACACACCAAGAAAACTTTGACTATTTCCAGGTTACATCTTGTTTTACATGTACTTTATGCTCATTGTAACTAGTAAGATCTTAATACATACTATCAAACCTTTAAAAAAACCAAGTACTGACAAAAATGTATTTGTATACTTTTATGCAAAAATGCTTAAAATCTGTACATTTATCTTTGTTTTTAAAATAAAGTTGTTCAATTAAAAAAATCACCGACGGGCATTCCTGTGCACGCCCTGACCCATTTTAGTCCCTGAGTAGATAACACAGAGACCTGGGGTTTTTATTAAGCCTAAACTGGGCAGGTTCTGCGCTATTCTAAACCAGCTGCTACTACCCAGCCAGATGCTCTGTTACTTGCCGTTTGACCTTGGCTTGCTCTGGTGTGTGTGTGTGTGTGTGTGTGTGTCTGTCTGTCTGTCTGTCCTCATCACTGCTCTCTTATCACAACCTCATGGTGAATCCTACTGGTCTGGTCCATCCACATAACATATGCACCACCAACTCCAACTCTTGACTCCTCTTCCTCTTCTTCCTCCTTTTTATTCCTCCCCACCCTCTCTCTCTCCTTTCTCATCTCTCTGGGACTCCTGACTGGGACCACAAACCCTGCCTATTCTCTTGTGCCCAGCCATTGGCTGATCAACACTTTATTAACCAGTTAGAGTTGATGGAAACTGCAACCAAATCTCTGGGCACAAAAAACAGCATCTGAATACACAGTGTACAAAACCATCCTCCAACAGTTTCCTTCCCCTAGAGTATAGGCTTCTAACAAAGTATGACCCAGATTAAAGGTGTGTCTTCTCACCTCAAGATCTGAATCAAAGGTGTGTATCCTCTTGCCTCAAGATCTTGAACTCACCCAGTTCAAATCAAACAAAAATAATCTCTGGCAGGTTTATCCTCCATTTCCAGATTGTAGTCCATTTCAGATATAATCAAGTTGTCAACCAAAAATAGCCCAAACCCAACCCGTTTCAACTTAACACACAATCATATTGCCTTATGTGGTGATAAATTTCCAAATGAAGATAATAATCATGTCATATAATGCCTAAATATAACTCCCACATTTCACCCAAATGCATTAGATATTTAACCAGGTCATAATTATGCTTAACGTAACTACTCCTTGGACAACCACAAATGTACTATAAGTTTGGAATAGGTGGCAATGTCCCTTGAAGGACATTCTTTTAGTATCTCAAATTTAAATATGATAACTATCAATATTCTCTTAATTGATGTTACATCACGTAATAAATTTAGGAAAGAAAACACAAATATCTGTACAAATGCATTCTTAACAAACTACAACAGAAATCGGTCAACTACAATCCTCGTTTCTGCAATTGATTATGTCGCCTTAGCTGGTATTTATAATAACCTTCCTCTAGTACCCATTCTGTATTTCCTCCACATTAGCAAGAACCTCAGCAGGTTTTAGCTCTTTTCCTGGAAGGGGGCCCATATCTTCAATCCTGGTGGGTCTGTGCCCTTTGTCATCCTGCCTGGATTATGCTGGCATAGTTTCCCATTGACTTCACTCACAGGACTTGGTAGCACCAAGAGACGACCTAAATGATCTCCTACACTCCAGGCACAATTTTTCTTACCTCCATTGTGGAGAAGCAACGTAGTTCTCCTAACACTGTTATTTCTTTCTTTGCCTGTTCACTTAAGGGCATCAGAAGCCCCAAAAAGCCATAGAAATGTCTGAACTCCTAGTTCAATGGAATGCTTATTGGAAATCCTGGCAGGAGCACTCCCAGCTCTGGAACCAAAACTTCTAAGCCAACAGAAATTAAGGTCATAGGAACAGGAAGCAAAATTTTCTTAGTATGTCACTAGGGGTGATTGTAAGTGGAACTATTTCCTTTCCAACTCCTTGGTTTGTGGACCCATAGGTCCAGGCTATGGGAGAAACTGTACCATATATTGAACACTGATTCAAAGCATAAGCCGCCATCTGGAGAACCCTACCCTAGCAACAGGCTACTGCCACCTAATTTGTGGTGCAACAGTGTCTTGAAAAGGCCATCCCATCTTTTTATCAGGCCAGCTGCTTCAGGATGGTCAGTAACATGAAAACACCAGCTGATTCCATTATTGTGGGCCCACTGTCACACTTCTCTGGCTGTGAAGTGAGTTCCTTGGTCAGAAGCAATACTGCATGGACTACTAATGACAGGGAATAAGGCATTCTGTAAATCCACAGATAATGGTTTTGGCAGAGAAGCATATGTGCAGATCTGTAACCAGAATAAGTATCTACTCCAATAAAAACGAAATGAAATGGTCCAATGTGGTCAACCTGCCATCAGGTAGGTCACTGATTGGTCATCCCAGGGAATGGCACAGTGTCTGGGGCTTAATGTGGGTCTCTGCTGATGGCAGATCTAGCTCCCAGCAGTGCCTGTAGCCAGGTCATACTTGGTGAGTGGAAATCTGCGTTGCTGAGTCTGAAAGACCCCCGCTTAGCAACAGTAAATGCCATGTCTGTAAGGCTGTGCACACACGGGGCAGGCTAAGTCAGGGTCCCAGGTGGCCAAGCAAGATACCGGTGGGCGACCAGCTTGCAATAGACAAAGAAAGGGAGACACTCAGACAAGCCCAGCTTTCAGATAAGCTGCAGCCCCCGACTGGTACCAAGAGTTGTGTCCTTGGAGCCATATTTCTGCCACAGTCCCTGCCAAACAAGATGTCTGCGGTTGACCACCTGGACCGGGGTAAAGACACAATATTTTGCCATACATGCTGAGGCAAGGATGAAAAACAGCACCCTGTCCCAGAGGAGGGACCAAAGCCACCCTTTCCGAAGAACTTGAGGCTTGTCCCCAGTTCACCCTAGTTTCATTTAAATTAACCAATTAAAACCCTGTTGCTATGCTTCTGCTTCTGTACCTTGCTTCTGCCCCCCAAGCCCTATAAAAAGGGGACTGCCCCTTTGTCCGGCGCGCGCAAGTCCTCTGAGAGACTGTGTGCCCACAGGTACCTGTTTAAATAAACCTCTTGCTACTTGCATCCGAAGTAAGTGGTCTCGCTGCTCTTTGGGAGGGGTCTCTTCAGACGGAAGATACCCTCCGGGGGTCTTTCAAGTCTATGCATAACCTACCACGGCCAGTTAGTTCATGGGCCCAGTGGGCAATGACAGAAATGGTTGGAGAAAGAAGCTGACTGTCCACAGAATGGTCTTTCTATCTTCTTGATTATTGAATGCCTCCCTGGCTGAAGTCACCTTTTGATGAGCATTTATATAAATCGCAAGTGTCTTCACATTCTTTTTCCATTCGGTGAGATCTATCCACATGCTTCCTTCCCAATGTCTTTCTTACCTATTATCAAATCATGCTCTTCCCAAGTCCCTGAACAGCCAACCAACAATTGGCTACAGCCCATGAATCAGTGAACAATTGCACAGTCTGGACACTTCTTCTTCCAAACAAACTGTAAACAAACTGCTCATAGTTCTTCCCACTGTGAAGATTTCCTTTCACTCATTTCTTTTTAGGGTTGTCCCAGGAAGAGGTTTTCATGCTGTGGCTGTCTACTTCTGGGTGATGCCTGCATAGCATACAGAATCACCAGTAAACTAGCCTATAGTCTTTTCCTCCTCAGTCAATCCCCCATGAGGCTATAGGCTCATGCTTGACAGAAGATGGCATTGTAACAGGATTAGAAACCATACACATTTGGGCAACTTCTTCATATAACTAGCATGTGCTTAGGCCTAATTTTATATATATTATCAAATGGAAGTGATATCTATCTATCTATCTATCTATCTATCTATCTATCTATCTATCTATGTATATAAACCATATTTATAACCATATATATCCATATATAAAAACCATATATATATAAAACCACCTCATTGTTGTGAATATGCATTCACAGAGTTTGAGTCTGTGCCACCCAGAAAGAGACCTAGAAGGTCTTCAGTTCAACCTGTGCTTTGGTAATCTGTCTTTACTAATCCCAAAGGTGATGGAGTTCACCTGTTGCAATGCTTTAAAAGCACCTAGCAATTGTTTTAGAAATCTATGCCAGCTTTTCCCTTCCAATGTCCAGAACCAAAGCCTCAGAACTGTTTGCTTATTGCTCAGATTGCTTTTGCTATAGCTTCCAGATATCATCTCTGAGCTTCTGGCAATTTCTAACATGAAGTCATGGGACACATACCTATTTAGCTTTCTCAAACCCTCTCAAGCCTTTCTATCCCAGTTCCACAGGCACCCCCTAACTCCCCTGTTTTAATCAAATTATCAAAAGGATGGGTAATAGGTGAAGTGGAAAATGAAAACATCAATGGTTTAAGAGCTCTACAAATATCTGCACCTGTTTTATGGTCACAGGTATTGGCGATTTTTGACTTTCTTAACAACTTTGGTATCATAGGTATCTTACTAGGCTATAATACTTTCAAGAATTTCATAATTGTGCTTCCGCTCCTGCACCTAATAGGGACTGATCTATCCCCTTTTTTATTGTTTTTGTTTTGTTTTGCTGTTATCTTTGGTTGCTGTTTTTTTAAGACAGAGTCTCTCTGTTATGTAGCTCTGGCTGCCTGAAACTCATTATATAGACCAAGCTGGCCTCAAATTCAGAGATCCACCACCTGCTTCTGCCTCCTAAGTGTCGGGATTAAAGGCGGGCATGGCCTCCATAATTTTTTAAAGATTTATTTTATGTGTATAGATGCTCTTGCCTTTATGTATGTTTGTGCTCCATGTGTGTATAGTGCCCATGGAGACCAGAACTAGAATTTCAGATGATAGTGAGTTACCATGTGGGCACTGGGAACTGCCATGTGGGTTTGAGTATGCTGAGCCATTTCTCCAGCTCCAAGCTGCAAGGGTTTGTATGTTTAGTTTGTTTTTGAGACAGAGTTGGTTAGTACTGAACCCACAGAGATGCATCTGCCTCTTCCTTCAAAGTGTTGGAATTAAAGATGTGCATAACCATCCTCATCCTCGCTATTAGGTACCAATAGGTACCTTAACCAAAGGTCATAAAAGGGAACTAATGGTTTATTGTGGGTGCAAGGACAGAAGACAAACATTGACAGGGTTTATTTATACGAAACTTCACACTCATACGATTCTCCATGAACCTGTAAAGCTAGCGATAGAAAATAGATGTCAAATTTTTCAGATTCCTTTCTCTTTATTATTACCTTTAAAACACTATGTATACAGTGTGTGTAGGCAAATGTGTGCCAGGAGCCATCTAGGAAAAGCTAAGAGCAAGTGATCCTCCTGAGTGGTTTCACTATGGACTGTGAAGACACAGGGGGCGGGGGGGGGGCTTGAGGCAAGGCTGGAGAGACATTTAGGAAAGATTTCTACTATTAATATGCCTTTTCTATTATTATTAAATGTATATAACAATCACTAGGTATCAACCTACCATTTTGAGCAGATTTCTGCAGATCAATGAAGATACACTGTCTTATAGTGATACTATATAGACAAATAGATGATTTCTTATTGCTTAATGATGATCCTATAAGACTTCCTAAAATTGAGTTTCATCAGGACTGATGGCCTGCCCGAAGATTGCTGGGACCCAGGGAGAGCTCTCACTCCTGAGCCCATGGGTGAAACCACACTCCTGTGCATCCTGTCAGATCACCATGGACTAAGGCTGGTCTTCAATAACAACAAGAAGAACAAAAAGCCCATGTACACATGGAAACTGAACAATGCTCTACTCAATGATCCCTTGGTCAAGGAAGAAATAAAGAAAGAAGTCAAAGACCTTTTAGAATTTAACGAAAATGAAGGCACAACATAACCAAACTTATGAGATACAATGAAAGCAGTGCTAAGAGAAAAACTCATAGCTTTGAGTGCATCCAAAAAGAAACTGGAGAAAGCATACACTAGCAGCTTGGCAAGAACACCTAAAAGCTCTAGAACAAAAAGAAGCAAATACATCCAAGAGGAGTAGATGGCAGAAAAATGATCAAACTCAGAGCAGAAGTCAACCAAGTAAAAACAAAAAGAACTATTCAATGAATCAACAAAACCAGGAACTGATTCTTTGCGAAAATCAGCAAGATTGATAAACCCTTAACCAGACTAACTAGAGGGCACAGAGACAGTATCCAAATTAACAAATCAAAAATGAAAGGGGAGACATAACAACAGAAACTGAGGCTGAAAGACCCCCTCCTGCTTTAGCTGCAGTAACACCATTTTGTGCTTAGGCCCCCCTCCAGTCATACCTAAGAGACCAGTAAGCCTGACAACTCCAAATCCCAGTCCTCCGTGTCTGTAGTCACCCAACCTTCCAAAGTCACCAGTCGCCCTCAAGTAGTAGGCTCTGGAGATAGACTTCTCAACCTGATACAGGGGGCTTACCTAGCCCTAAACTCTTCCGACCCAGACAGGTCCCAAGAATGTTGGTTATGCCTAACCTCTAGCCCACCATATTATGAGGGAGTGGCCATTCTAGGAAATTATAGTAACTCCACCACCGCCCAAGATGCCTGTAACTCCATTCCCAGCCATAAGTTAACCTTGGCCGAAGTGTCAGGAAGAGGTTTCTGTCTGGGAGCGGTCCCATTGACTCATCAAGACATCTGTAATCAGACCCAGCCACTTGCTGCAGGAAATTACTACTTAGCGGCAGGACCAGGAACCTATTGGGCTTGCAACACTGGTCTAACCCCCTGTATATCGGCTACAGTGTTTAACCAAACCTCTGAATTCTGTGTGCTAATTGAATTATGGCCTAAGGTTACATACCATGAACCTGAATTTATATACCAACATTTCGAGAGACTAGTTCAAAACCGCCGAGAACCAGTATCCTTAACCTTGGCCCTACTCCTGGGAGGGGTTACAATGGGAGGCGTAGCGGCCGGTATAGGGACCGGTACTACTGCCCTGATACAAGCTTCACAGTTCAGAGAACTGCAACAGGCAATGCATGCAGACTTACAGGCGTTAGAAGAGTCGGTCAGCGCCTTAGAGAAATCCCTGACATCCCTCTCTGAGGTAGTGCTCCAAAACAGACGAGGACTAGATGTTCTATTTTTACAAGAAGGAGGACTCTGTGCAGCACTAAAAGAGGAGTGCTGCTTCTATGCAGACCACACTGGATTGGTGAGAGACAATATGGCCAAACTCAGAGAAAGGCTCCAACAAAGACAGAAGTTATTTGAGTCTGAACAAAGTTGGTTTGAAGGGTGGTTTAACAAGTCCCCATGGTTTACCACTCTAGTCTCCTCCATAATGGGACCATTGATTATTATTCTCCTAATATTACTCTTTGGACCCTGTATCCTAAACCGCTTAGTCCAATTCATGAAAGACAGGCTATCCATGATCCAAGCTTTAGTTCTTACTCAACAGTACCATCAACTAAGACAATATGAACCTGAGCTACAAAAATGAGAGAGACCAGACCTCCCGAATGAAAGATTCCATTCGAGTATATAAGAAAATGGGGGAATGAAAGACCCCCTCCTGCTTTAGCTGCAGTAACGCCATTTTGTGCTAGGCCCAGAACAGGCAGGGATGGAAAAGTACTGAAACAGAAGTGAGCCAGAGGACAGCCCAGTCCCTGTAAAAATAAGATATCTGCGGATGACCACTTGGACCAGAGTGAAGACAAAATATTTTGCCACACATGTTAAGGCAAGGACGAAAAACAATACCCCTGTCCCAGAAGAGGAGCCAAGGCCGCTCTTCCCGAAAACTTGAGGCTTGTCCTCAGTTCACCCTGGCTTCACTTAAACCAACCAATCACCTCCCTGTAACTATGGTTCTGCTTCTGTACCTTGCTTCTGCCCCTCAAGCCCTATAAAAAGGGGACTGCCCCTTTGTCCGGCGCGCAAGTCCTCCGAGAGACTTTGCTGCCCCAGGTACCTGTGTAAATAAACCTCTTGCTACTTGCATCCGAAGTGAGTGGTCTTGCTGTTCCTTGGGACGGGTCTCTTCAGACGGAAGATACCCCTCCAGGGGGTCTTTCAAGGCAATTCATGAAATCATCAGATCCTACTACAAAAGTCCATACTCAACCAAACTGGAAAATCTAGAGGAAATGGACATTTTTCTAGACAGATATCAGGTACCAAAGTTAAATCAGGATCAGATAAACCATCTAAACAGCCCCAAAACCCCTAAAAAAATAGAAGCAGTCATCAAAAGCCTCCCAACCAAAAAAAAAAAAAAAAAAAAAAAAAACAAAAAACCAAAAAAAACCCCCAAAAAAAACAACAACAAAAAACAAAACAAAACAAAACAAACACCCAGGACCAGATGAGTTCAGTGCAGAATTCTATCAGACCTTCATAGAAGACCTAATACCAATACTCTCCAAACTATTCCACAAAACAGAAACCGAGGGAACACTACCTAACTCATTCTTCAAAGCCACAATTATGCTCATTCCTAAACCACACAAAGACCCTACAAAGACACAAAACTTCAGATCAATTTCTCTCATAAACATTGATAAAAAAAATTCTCAATAAAATTCTTGCAAACTGAATCCAAGAACACATCAACTGAGCCATCTCCGCCTCTCAGATTATTTTATAATGTCATAAAACACTCCACTTTGCATCACTTCATTTAAACAATGAAACCTTTTTAGTGGAAATAGGCACAAGGTTCTGGGTCACTATCCCCGAGTGTATTACCTCTGTACTATGTTAATGTCTTTACTGCTCCTGAGTGGTAACCTTGGTGGAGGTATCTGGAGGTGAACTGTCCTTCATACCAGTGAAGGTGAATTAGTCTTGGGACCATATGCTAAAGGACAACTGAAAAGGTTATTAGCAAGGTCAAGGTCAATAGAGAGAGACACCACTTATCAACTGCTTGTGGACAGGTGATGGCGGGATAGTGGTCACTCTACTCAATTCTCCAGAATCCACTCTCACTCTCCAGGAGACATCTTGTTTTTTCATAGCCCCCACACTCCCTCCCCACTCCTTACACTCTGGCCTTTGAAGGGGTAATTTATCTCTACCCTGTCTAGCTGTTTAAAGGTTTCCGTGATTTCATCGTACTCCTGGGCTGTCTGTGCTGTTTGATATTGATAGACCAGCTCAAGATAGGCAACTTTACAGGCTCCTGTCTCACCCAGCCACATATGATGGCCTTTACAGTTTGCACTCTTGGTACAACTCTCCAATGCTGGCATGCAGGGTGTGCGTTCTAGTGATATGTTCACCCCAGAATGTTCTCTCCCAGTGGAGAAATGCATATAGTATATGCCTGAGAGAGGTGGGCATAATTGTCACCCAGGACAAGTTTAATCCTCTTAAGTGTGTATGTGTGTGTGTGTGTGTGTGTGTGTGTGTGTGATGTATCTATGTGTGACTTGTCTTCCACCCTGATTCACACAGGGTCTCTTAGTTGTTCACTGTTGCTGGCCCATGAGCTTCCAAAATTCCTACTCTCTCCATCTTCTTTTTGGCTGTAGGAATGCTGGAATTATAGATTCTCAGCACCACATCTGGATTTGCGTAGACTCTGGGGACTAGAACTCAGGTCCTCAGGCTTGCATAGTAAGCTCTTTTACTCACTCAGTCATGGGAACATGTGGCAGAAACAGGAAGCTGACTGCTCCCATCTTCAAATGCAAGCACAAAGCAGAGAAAAGGAGCTGGAAGTAAGGTGAAGCTATACAATCTCAAAGCCTACTGCCTTAGTTAGGGTTTCGTTGCTGAGACCAGATACCATGACCAAGGCAACCCTCCACACAAGTGCACCACTTGAATCTGTCCAAACAGTGCCACCAACTGGAAACCAAGTGTTAACACACCAGAGCATACGGGGGATATTCCTCACTCAAAGAACCACAGTTGGGATCTCTCTTTTTTGTCTAGTTTAACTTTTCAAAAGTTTTGAAATGTAAAAATCAAACAAATACACATATGTTTTCTTTCTACTGTTTTGCGTTTCAAAAAGATTTTTAACTATACGTCCCAGAGATAATTGCACTTTCCTGTGTAGAAAACATTCATGTTTTTTGCTTATTTGCCTCTCCCTTCCCACTAATCCTCAGGTATTTTAGGCTTTCTTTGAGCTTGTGTGACATAGAAGATGGCCTTTACCTTCTGAATGCTGAGATTACAGACCTGTGACCTTATGCCCAGAGCTTCCTTGTATCCTATAAAGTTGCATGCTCACTTACACACACACACACACACACACACACACACACACACACACACTCTGTAGTTGCCCGGGTGTTAACAGAATCCCCTGCCTCTGCCTTCTGAGTTCTTGCATCATCACTCTCAGCAAGAGCAAACATTTTAAAATGTGCTCTACTGAGTCAGCTCCTAGGACTCAGAATAACAATTCAAGTGTGGTTCCACCTCACTGATAATTCATCTCAAGCCAACCATTTATAATCAACCATTTAAAACCATTTGTTACCCCACCAGTTTAAAAAAGAAATTTGTCATGAAAAAAGTGGGGCACTGCTAATTGATGTTGAAGGATTGTTGGAGAGGCCCCCAACTAAAAGTGTGGTTAGATGGGGCGTGATGGACAGTTCCTGCTGGGGAAAATGGTGAAGACACAGGATTTCCAGAGCTTGTGTTGAACCGGTAAACAAGTCTGATCCTCAACTCTCATAGCCCCGGAAGGGAAGATTGTGGGTGCAGGAAGCTTGGTAGAATCAGAGAAGTAGAAGGGTGTGGGGGAGCTAGTGTTCAAAAATGCATTTGAGATAAACGAAGCTTATTCCCACCCAGACCACTCTGGCTTCACTCCCTAGGTAGGGCGGGCGCGCGGGTGGCTTTACGTTTCAGACTTAGGGTCTGAGATTCCCCGGGGCCGGGCAGTTTGTACGGACGAATCTTCACTTCACCAGTCCAAGAATGTAAGAGCGGGGCGTGACGAGGGCGGGACAAGGGCGTGTCCATTCTGGGAGAGGGCGGGGCTTCGGCGGTGGCGCCAAATCGCGAACATGGCGCCGGAGCGGCTGCGGAGCCGCACGGTCTCCGCTTTCAAGCTGCGGGGCTTGCTGCTCAGGAGGTGAGTCTCGAGGCAACCTGTCCCGCCGCAGAGCCCTAGCTCGAGAATTCTGTCGTGAGAGGCGGGGTCGATCTGGTGCATTTGAGGCTGTAGAGCCTAGGTTCCCGCGATCCTGGCGCCTGGTGCAATTGTCACTTCCAGGCTGGGCGGAGCTGCGCAGCCGGCGCGGAACTGAGCCCGGGAAGTTGGAAGCTTGCTGGCTTCTCTGATCAGTAGGTCCGGCCTCTGCTGAGTGCGAATCGTTACAATGTTACTTCTGAAGTTCCTGAGAGTCAAAGGGGAGACCTGGGTGAACCCCTATGCACGTCTGTTGGCGATTTGTATTGTACAGTATGAGTCTCAAACCTGTCCCTGTGTGAGATTCGCATTGCCTGGAGAAGTAAATTGGGATAGATTTTAAGCGAGTTCTTATTTACTTATTTTTGTTTTAGATTTCCTAGTTTAAAATTTGCCCCAAAAGGAGGTTTTCGTGATGGTAGTGTGTCTTTTTAGCTTTTTAGTCTTGAAGAGTGAACATATCCAAGAGCTCTCTTATCACAATTTACATTTTATAATACACTTTAGTTTAAGTACCTGCTGAGATCCGTACACCTTTTCGAGACAGTTTGAATGTTTTGCTTTTGTAATCGTGAACTTCATGAAACTTTTAACTTTACCTTTTGCCCAGTAGTGTCCCAGGGTCTAGCTGGGTATACCCAGGGAGAAAGTGATGAATTTAGTTTGACTAGCCCCTGACGTTTGAAGAGAGGATTGAGCAAATAGCTTTTCCTTTCTTCCACTTAAAATGTACTATTATTAAGCCGTTGGAAGCTCATTAATTGACTCAGTGAGACACACACTCAAAAATCTTTCAGCTTCAAAGACCGTGTGTGGAATAAAACACCATGGAGGTTTCCTATGGGAAAACAGGGTGTTATCTGTGTAACAGAGCACCCTGTGACTTAGAGACCAAGACTGTTATTTACAGTTCACTTTTACACTGGAGGTGAAAACCACACTGGAATTTATCATGAAGCCAGAATTATTTTTCCTTCTTAAATGTTTTCAAACTCCCATGAAGGAGATCACCAGAGATCTCAGAGCAATAACAATTTAAATGTTTGGGGTTAAGCAGGCCCTCTGTCCTACCCAATAAAGCTCTGTGAAATTAAAAAATAAATTAGAGACTAAAACTGCACCCATGTTTTGGCCTGCATTTACTGTAGGCCAGGAATCCAGCATAACTTTAATCTCAGCAGAGGCAGAGGCTGGTGAATCTCTGTGAGTTCCAGGAAAGCCAGGGTTACACAGAAACTCTGTCTAGAAAAACAAACAAAAACTTAAATCAGAGTTTCAGCTTTTAGTCTCATATACTCCAGTGATGATAGGATCATCTCAGGTGTCCAGGATATCCAGTTCATTTCAATATTTTTTTAAAGATTTCTTTATGTATATGAGTACACTGTAGTTATGGAAGAGGGCATCGGATTCCATTACAGATGGTTGTGAGCCACCATGTGGTTGCTGGGATTTGAACTCAGGACCTCTGGAAAAGCAGTCAATGCTCTTCACCGCTGAGCCATCTCTCCAGCCCTTATTTAGATATTTTTAAAAGGTATTTTTTTTCATGATCTACTGCGGGGGATTTGTTGTTATTTTACTTGTTCACTTATTTTTAATGAACTGTTTCAAGCCTTGATACTTCAGGCTTTAGAGGGAGAACTGACTTTTCTGTTATGGTAGCTTTTATTAAAGCTTGAGTTTTATAAGATTTGGATAAAAGTTTACCACTACCAAACAGTTTATTAGCTAGGGCTAGAAGGGTGGTTTTGTTCAGAAACTGTAGGCAAAATGAAAGCCACTTGAAGGGAGAAGTGAATGGATACTTCCTGAATGCTGAGAAATTTGTAGTCTCATCTTTTTTTCCCTCTCTTACTAGTGAAGCCACCAAGTATCTCACTGAAGTGCTCCAGTCTGTTACTGAATTGGAGCTTGAGGAGAACCTAGAGAAGATCATCGATGCAGTTGAAAAGCAGCCCTGTAAGTAACATTTTCTGATGATGCTTAAGTTGTTCTAGCTTTGTGTCTTCTGACTTAGATTTAAAGGGAAACTGAGGCTTCATTAGTAACATAGTCCAGAGTTCTGACACACACACACACACACACAGAGTAGTGTCTTTTCCCAAGGGGTTAGTTTAGTTTTGTAGTCCCCAGTTTCCTGGGGAAGTGGAGTTGCCACAGCACCTTTTCTGTATTTAACTGTTGAATTTGATCTTGCCCTTTAAAGAATTATGTTGTTGTTTTATTGTTATTATTATTATTATTATTACTTTGCATGTGCCTATACACTTATGCCACAGTGCATATGTGGAGATCAGAGAACAACCTTGGAGAAGTTTCTTTCCTTTGCACGTGGGTCTGACGATCAGACTCATGTCATCAGAATTCTGTGGCAAGTGCTTTTACCTGCTGAGTCATGTCGTTGGCCCTGATCTGATCCCTAACGGTCTCTTCTTTTGCTCTTTGAACCTGTGACTGTCTTGTAAGTGTTTGGGGGAATAAGAGAAAAGTAAGAGGCCTAAGATTCCTGCTCTGTCATTTAGATACTTCATCTGTTACCACAGGCACTGGCCTAACACGGAGAAATGAGCTGATGTTTCTGTTGCCAACAGAATAGGAGCTTTAGCCCACTCTGACATGTGGCATAGACACTGGCGTGTTCAGTGATGTAGAAAGTCATGTGGTCCATGAGACAGAGGAGAATTTGTTCTCCTTCCACTTCTAAATGTGGGATTCTAAGAATACTCTATAAATTCCTTTACAATAGAAATTTAGGAAGTCATGATTATTATCATTAATCATCATATTAATTTCAGGTGGCATATGGTATTCTTCCCAAAGACTGTGACTAAGGGTGCACACTTGCTGATCAGGCCTGAGTTTGTGCTGCTTCCTAACCTGTTTAGCTGTGTCCTTGGGCTGGTACTCAAAGTTGCTCTCCCCATCCATAAGAAGTGGGGCGATTGCTGGTGTGGTAGCAGACCCTAATCCTAGCACCGGGGAGGTAGAGGCAGCAGATCTCTCTGCGTTTGAGCCTAGTCTGGTCTACATAGTGAGTTCCAAGCTGGCCAGGGCTACACAGCGAGACCATCTCTATAAACCCAAACAAACAAACAGAAAAGGCAGGCATATTGATCTCAGAACTGTGAAGCAGCTGTCTGATGGATTAAGTGTAAAATCCTAAAGACAGTGTCGTACATTTACCAAGTCTACAGTGAAAGATGGCTGTCATTTGTCTGCTCTTCCTGCCACTCAGTGAAGCACAGTAGCTTCGATTAAGTTATATTTCTCCGACCACACTGATGCTAACGGAGTTTATATTACTAAATAACCTTTAGGAAACAAAGCCACATTATTATATATTAAGGTATTATGCCTGTATTTGACCATGGGAAAATAAGGTTTTGACACATGGCCTTTATGATTTTTCTGACCTAATAGTTTCTATATATGGGTTTAACTAAAGCTGAAAATCAGAAATGCTCCCAAATCTTGAAAATTTTGACAGTCAAGAAGAGTGTCACAAATTCCTCACTTGACTTCATATGAGTCACAGTATTGGAAACAAGTGTCTTCCTGAAGGCTGTGGGTAAGGTATACATAAAGCATTCAAAGCCAGGTGTCTGGCAAGCGTTCGTACGTCTGTCCCTCAGGAGGTCAGCCTAGGCATGGAGGCCCTGTTTTAAAGCAGCCCATCAAAAGGCACAGAACTGTCCTTGCAGAGGACCCAGTTCTCAGCACTCACACGGCTCACAACCTCCTGTAACTCAATTCTAGGGAGTCCAATGTTTTCCTCTGGCTTCTGTGGGCTTCTTCATGCATGCTCAGCACAGACATTTATGCCGGCGCACATAAATAGCATGAATAATAAATAACAAATATTTGGACTTAAGGTTCCATTCCCACGAAGTCTCATTTATGAATAGTATACAATTATTCTAAAATCTGTGAAAATCCAAAATCCAAATCTCTTCTGGTGTCGAATATTTTTTAATAAGAGATATTTGACCTATTGCAAAAAGTCCTATAATTGTTTTATTGTGTATTATCTTCAGAAGTGTTATACAAATAAAGATGTTTGGTTTTGCCTGGTGTGGTGGTACACATCTTTTATCCTAGCAGAGGCAGAAGCAGGTAGATCTCTGTGAGTTTGAGGCTAGCCTGATCTAAGTCTGAGGCCAGCTGTGGCTATGTATTAAAATCCTGTCTCTGTAAAAAGGAATAGAACAGGTGCTTTTAGACACAGGGCCATCTTTCTATTTGTTGTTTTTTTGTTTTGTTTGTTTTGAATAGAATGTAGCTCTGTAACCCAGGTTAGCTTAGAACTTGAGAGCAAGAGAATATGTGTCTCAATGGTGCTGGGATTACTGCTGTGTGCTACTGTATCCAACCAAAGAACTAACTTTTATGCCTTGGTTTGGTACAAGGTTTCATGTAGTTCAGGTTGCTCTCAGATTCCCTAGGTAGCCCAGGATAGACTTGAACTCTTGATTTTCATGTCTCCAAATTCCAAGTACTAGACATCTAGGTGGGAGTACCATACCTGAGTCTTCATGCGTGTTTTACATTTTAATTCTGAACTTCCTTTTTTAGTGTCATCAAACATGATCGAACTATCTGTAGTGGAAGCGGCTGTCCAGGAGTGCAGTCAGTCTGTTGATGAGACTATGTATGTGGGTAAAATGGACATCTTCCTGTGGAGGGTTACTCAGTGCTTACCTTCATGGGAAACAATTAGTGATCAATAGTTCTACAGTACAAGTTGTCGTTACTTGATTCATTTTGAATGATGTTATAAATCTCATTATTAAATGATTTGTCTTCATTATATTTTCTAGTGAGATTATAGTATTTGTGTATTATTGACATAGTGTGTTTCTAGTCTGTCTGATTTAATAGTCTGTGTGCTGTGAATGAATTACATTGAACATCAAAAGTATAATTGACAGGTTGATTGTTTGAGACAGGTGAGGCTGGCCTTGGGATTTTGACTTTCCTGCTTCTGTCTTCCTAGTGCAGGGAGTGTGGGAGCCAGGGGTGGGGTGGGGGTGGGGGTGGGGTTGGGGTGGGAGTCACTATCATCACCATCACTCCTGGCTCCTTTGTATCTCTCATAAGTAGAATGTGAAGCTAAATCTTTATCCTCATAGATACATGGCTTGAGGAAAATATGCAAAAGATTATAATGTGAATTATGCTTATAATGTTTGAGTTTAATTAAAGTTCAGAACTGTGTTTCATGGGTTGTTTTTCAGTGAACATATTTTCAATATCATTGGAGCTTTTGATATTCCACATTTTATATATAATTCAGAAAGAAAAAAGTTTCTTCCGTAAGTATACCATGTTTCATTTATTGATATAAAATAATTTTTAAGATTTATGTGTATGAGTGTTTTGCCTACATGTTTGAGTATATACCACGTATGTGCCCGGTGTCTCTGGAGTTCAGAAGAGGGTGCTGGATCCTCTGTTACAGACTGTTTTTAGCTACTATATGAGTCCAGGGAATTAAACTCAGGACTTCTGCAAGAACAACAAATGTGTTGCAGTAAATATTAAAAAATAAAAAATGCTTATCTCTTTACTGGCCCTGAGGTCTCACTTCTCAGGCCCAACCCTGATACAGAGCTGCACACACCTCTGGCGCCCAGTCCAAGCCGCCACCATGGCCCAACTTGTCTGTGCTACTCCCTTACCTTGGCAGTTTACTACCACCTGTTCTCGGCCTCTGTCCCGGGGTGTTTCTGTACCTCAAAATCCCACATAAATACAACTCTACAGCCCAGTTGCTTTTCACTCAGGTTTATACATTCAGCTCTCAATCCACAAACCCTCTACACAACAAGATTGCATCAAATAGACAAAGATACAAACTGCCCTTCTATATGAGATGTTATACCTGTAAAATCCTTAATGTTCATAGCTTTTAAAGTTCAATCCCACCTGGGTCTAGCTGATCCTTGGGAAGCTCCATGTTGCCAAGATCTTTCCCTCTGTCCTCTGACCTCTGAGACCTCTGCCTTCTCTCCACCTCCCTAGTCCCACCCAGTCATTGGCTTTTCTTTATTTTACTAATTAAAATGGGAAGGTTCAGATGATGTCACCTCTTGAGTATGTGACTGGGCAGCCCTTCTTGGGGAAGTGGAATTAACATTAAAATACAAACAGCTTCAGGACAATCTACACAAATGTATTCATCTACTGGGCCAAATAAAATCTTTCTATTTATTAAATTAATTTCAATTGTATATTTTTTCACAAAGTATATTGTCTTATGTTTATATGTATACATATATATTTTTTAATGACATTCCTTTTTTTATTAGTCTATCAATGACAAATCATGCTGCACCAACCTTATTTGGAACAGCAAAAGACAAAGCTGAGCTGTATCGTGAACGATATACCATTTTACACCAGGTAAGTTGGGAATGGAGAACATCCGTAATAAATTGGGGAGGAAAAAGAGCTTTGGGAAATATCAAGGATATTTAAATGATTCACTTTTGTATATTAGGTTGGTCATTCAAGGCTGGGTTTGGTGGCTCATACCTATAATTCCAATAGGGCCAGCATTGCAGTTATAACTGTCTAGAGAGAGAGAGAGAGAGAAAGGAAGGAAGGAAGCAAGGTCATTGTGTAGACTGCTTATAGGATCTGCGATTGACATCCTGTCGAGAGAACAGAGATACAAAGTACCTTTCCCTTTAATGATATTAAAGAGTGTGCCCAGAACTTAATGCCTTCTGTTGAGGTGCCAGGCATTGTTTAGCACTCTGCATGCATTATTTACCTCGTTAGTCCGCTAGCGTGTACAGACTCATGAATGCTGGGCCCCAGTTTTACAAGTGAGGATTCTGAAGGCTAGAGAGGTTTCATGACTTTCCCAAAGGTCACATGTAGAGTTGGGATTGGATTCAGATTCTGTCTAATCTGTCTAATCCCTTCAAGCAAGGGAGAATTTTGTTGTGCTATAACAACCAAGGGAGGGTGTCAGGGAGTTCAGAGTCTATGCAAACTGTGGAATGAGTTCAGTAATAGCCTGAGCATCTTAATGAGGCCCTGTGTCAAAATAGAAAGCAGGAAGGCCTGTGGATGCAGCTCAGTGGCACAGTGCTTGCCTGGCACATTCGACCCTAGACTTGATCCCCAATACCACAAAACCAGATAAGCTTTTGAACCTCAAGGTGAAAGATTTATGGCAGCTCTGCTCCTGTCATCTGCAACAACATAGTCAAGAGTGGACCCATCAATGTGGAGCAGGGCAGAGATCTGGAGAAGGGCTAGAAGGGCGCACAGGCATCTGCAGTGACTGAAGACCCTGAGAGAAAGGAAGGTGGACGAAGCTAGGCAAGAGGTTCTTCAGATCAGGGATGGGATGGTGGTGTGTGGGAGGAGCACAGGAAGTCTGAGAACTGCTGCTCTCAGCAGCTTCTGTCATGTTTGGTCACTCTGAGCAGCTCTGACCCTGGCATGGTTCTGAGGATGGCTGCTGCTGTGGAGTCAGTAGTTAGGCCTGGTGGTTGAGATCGCCCATCATACACTTTTGGCCTCCTCTGTACTTTCTGTTTTGCTGGAGGCAGACAGAAGCTGTTTGTTCTTTTGTTTCTGTCTTTTCTTCTACTGTTGGCTGTACCTCCTACTCGAGAAATGCACTGTGAAATTCCCAGTTCTGGAAGAACCCTCTCAAATCCCTCTGCCGTTTTGAAGCTTTCCTTCTCTTTTATTATTGTACAGAATGTTGGGTTTCATTATGATGTGTACTTGATCACACTTCTCTTCCCGTCGGAAGAAGCCCTTGTCCCCCTTCATGACCCCTTGTCTACTTTCATGTCTTTCCCAGTGTGATAGTGAACACACAGTGATTCGTCCTAAAAAGCTACTTTACTTAGCGTGGGATGCTTTCCAGCTCTGCCCACACTTCTGAGGATGAGTTTCTTCTTTGTGGCTAAATAATATTCCATTGGTTTTGCTGCCTTCCAATGTATGCCAGGACTCATGCAGCATGACCACATGGTGTCTTTGTGTCTGTCTGTCTGTCTATGGATCAAGCCCAGCCTGATTTCACATTGAGCTACATCCCCTGTTCTAGTTTACTTTGTGTCAAGCCTCCATGTTTTCATGACTCACTTACCCCATGGTGTCTTCTCTCTCCACATTCTCCCTTTTTCTCTTCACGGTCTCTGCTCACACCCCGAGCCTGGGAACCAAAACTCTGCCTGTCTCTTTTCTGCTCAGGTCCAGGCTGTAGGCATCTTTATTCAGCAATCAGGGATAACTTGGGGCAAGGTTAGAATGTGTCTTGGGTCTATGTGAGAATGTCCTTGTCCCTGGGTGCAAGCAGATCTTGAAAGCCAGTATTAGCAATATAATGTATAGCAAAAGAGCAGTCCTTAACACCCATGTGAGTGCTGGGAAACTCAGGTCCTCTGGAAGAGCAGGGGGCACTCTATCTTAACCATGAGGCCATCTCTCCTGTTTTCTTGATAACCAACCTAGCTGGGGTGAGAAACAATCTCGGTGTGTTGTTGCTTACATTTCTTTTTTCTAAATCTTTATTGTTTGCTATATGTGTGTAGATGATGTTTGAGGACCACACACGCCGCGGTCCTTTTGTGGAGGCTATAGGACAGGCTATAGGACAATGCTGGAGTGGACTGTCCCTCCCACCTTTCCGTAGGTTCCAGGGACTGAACTCAGGTTGCCAGGCTTGAGCAGCAGGTGTCTTGTCCCACTGAGCCATCTTGCCAGCGCTTGATTGGCATTTCTTTTATGGATTTTGTTTTGTTTTGATTTTGTTGCATTTTTGAAACAGGACTTTTCTGTGTAGCCCTGGTTGTCTTGGAACTCTGTAGTCTGGGCTGGGCTCTATCTCATAGGGACCCTCCTGCCTCTGCCTCTTGAGCACTGGGATTAAAGGTGTGTGCCACCACTGCCTGGTGGATGCTGGTCATTTTTGAGTGTGTGTGTGTGTGTGTGTGTGTGTGTGTGTGTGTGACTCATTGTTCTCCTGTTGGTCTCTCCTAATCTCTGTTGAGTGTCTCTCACTGAACCTGGAGCTTGCTTTTCAGCTGGGGTGGTGGCCAGCACACCCCAGAGTTCCCATTTTCTCAGCACTGGGGCTTTTGGTATGCACAGCCACGCTGAGCTTTTCAGGTAGGTACTGGGGATCTGAACTCAAGTCCCCTTGCCTGTTTAACTACTTACTCACCAGCCATCTCCCAAGCCTTTGATTTTGATACAGTCCCAATTCTTGGATCTGGTTATTATAACCTGAGCTGTTGGCATCCTGTCCAGAAAGTTGTCAACTCTATGTCTTTTTTTTTTTTTTTTTTTTAAGATTTATTTATTTTGTATATATGAGTACACTGTTGCTGTCTTCAGACCCACCAGAAGAGGGCATCAGGTCTCATTACAGATGGTTGTGAGCCACCATGTGGTTGCTGGAAATTGAACTCAGGACCTCTAGAAAAGCAGTCAGTGCTCTTAACCACTGAGCCATCTCTTCAGCCCCTCTGTCTATGTGTTGAAGGTTTTTTTTGTTTTTTTTTGTTTTTTTTTTTTTCCTGTTTCCTCTTAGAAGTTTCAAGGGTTCATTTCTTGGATTAAGGGCTTTGATTCGTTGTGAACTGACCGTACAGACAAAGCAGGTTTCATTCTGTGTGCAGACACCAGGTTCACCGTTTGTCAGAGAAGCTCTCCTTTCTTCAAGATGTATTTCTGGCACCTTTTGAAACTTTGGTGGCTGTGACCTCATGGGTTTATTTCTGGGTCCTGGCTTCTGGTCCATTGATTGACATGTCTGTTTTTGTCCCAGTTCCGTACACGGTTTCGTTACTATGACTCTGTAGCATAGCTTGAAATCAGGCATTGTTCTTACTCAGGATTGCTTTTGCTATTCGGGGCTTTTGCGCTTTCATAAGAATTGGAGGCTTTATTTTTGCTCATTTCTGTTTCTATCCAGGATGCCATTGGAATTGTGATAGGGATTGTATTGAATATACAGGTTGTTTTTAGTAATACAATCATTTTTACAATATTCATTCTGCCAACCCAGGACCATGAAGTCTCTCTTGAAGCCTCTCTTGGTTTCCAGTTGGATACAGTTTGTTCCTTATCAGGCCTACTGAGCAGTGTAACTTCCGGTGTAGCTCTCAAAAATGGACCTGCCTTGCCTTCATCCTGTGCACCTGCCTACCACAGGTTCCTGTTTGTTCTGACTGCAACATTTGCTTTCCTGCTCTTTACAGAGACGTCATCAGACTTTCTCTCCCTCTCATGTCTGAGACATGCTGTTGCTTGTGTGAGTAACGTTGGCCTTTAGCTCACTCAGACCAGCTGCAGATCTTCCTGCCTCAGACCCCTGAGTAATGATATTTGAGACATGTACAACCGTTCCCAGGTCCTCCTCCTGGATTTCTGTCTCTAGTGTTTCAAGTGAGTCACTTGGCTCCTCCGTTCGTGTTTCTCACTGTGAGATGGAGGTGAGCTGGAGCCTGCTCACGTTTTCACTGTACACATTTTCCTGGAAACAAACTTGAGTTTGTCATTATTCTACTTCAGATTTATTTTCAGAGAGTGTCTCTAGCTTCTTGGGCTAGCCCAGACTCACTATTTAGGGTGACCTTGAACTTCTGGTCCTCCTGCTCGGCTTCTGGAGTGCTGGGATTACAGGCACATAACACCATGGCCAGCAGTGTTGGGGTGGAACCCAGAGATTTGTGCATGCCAGACAAGCACTCTGCAAGCTGAGCCATGTCCCCAGTTCTTCCTGTAAGCGTTTTTTTCTTCAATTTAAGATTGTGAAAAACTCAAAAGTGACTAAAACCAAAGAAAGAATATATCAGTTTGTTCTGTATTACCAGGAAGACTAGAGGGCTGTGGTTTTAAACCAGTCTGCATCCAGGTGCTCGTACAATGAACATCATAAAGCTTCTGTCTTTTCTGTCTTTTTCTGGGTTCTAGTGCACCTTTTTTTGCAAAAAGGATTATCCTTTTGAACAAGTTCTTATGGAGTGACAGAAATGGCTACTAGTAGCCATGGCAACAACTAGAAAGAGTCCTGTTGTCCTGCAGTCCTGGCAGAAGGCTTGAACATCTCTCAGTTGCTCACCCTTGCATCAGTCCACGTCTCTGCTTCCGTCTTTCAGACCTGGGCTGTCTTCAGAAGGGGAAAGGGCCTGCCCAGAGTTCGAGTAATGGCAGGGGACGGACAGTTCCTAATTAGTTGCTTGCAGCTCATCCGACAGTTGACCTTGTGCACACTCATACTAAATTTTATATAGGGTGGTAGTTAGTCTTGACAAGATTGGGTACTTTCCGAGTGTCTTGGCTGTAGACTGGTGGTTACTTTTGATTATGAGTCTGCCTGGAGCAAGACATGGTTAAGAATACTGCTGGGTGTGTTTGTGAGGGCACTTCCAGAGGGCATGAAGGGACTTATCCTCCTCCCCACTCCAGTGTGGATGGTAGTACCATCCACCGGACTAAGTACAAGCAAAACAAGAAAGCAAGCTAAATAGCTGAGCCAGGCACTCCTGTACTTCTTCATGATTAGTATGGACTGTGGCTCTCAACCGGGAGCCTAGTAAAACCACACCCCCCTCCCCTTAAGCTCCTTTTGTCAGACAGGGTTGCAGGGTTAGACAAGAGAATTAACTAACATAGAGCTTCTCATATACTCCTCTATTCACAGTCTTCTTCCTTTGGACACGCCCTCTTCCTTACCATGTTCTATCACTTGGGTCTTGTTAAATGATCTCTTTGGCCCGGTGTACAGCCAGTCCCCACAAAGCCATGTTATATGGTGGCTTTTCTCTCTCAGCTTGCTGAGGTTTTTAAATGCCTTTTGTTTTAAAAGTTGCTGTAGAGGCTGGGGATTTGGCTCTGTGGTAGGGTTGCCGAGTTGGCGGTAGGCCCTGGGTTTGTAGTGGAGGACTTGCCAGGGATTTGCATGCTGCCTTATTAATACTGGTTTTCAAATGTGTTGAGAATAAGCAACTGTAGGAGCTTAGAGGCAGTGTTTGTCTTCTGTGTTGTAATGACTCTTTCTTTTAAATGTCTAGTTCAGTAATTCATAAGGATCTCTTTGTTCCAGAGGACACACAGGCATGAATTGTTCACTCCCCCGGTGATAGGCTCACATCCCGAGGAAAGTGGAAGCAAATTCCAGGTTTGGACATTATCTTAATTAATTAGGGGTGTATCTATTACTTTAGTGTGTACTCATGTGATGTGACACTTGTGGAAGTCCGAGTTGGTTCTTTGTTTCACCACGTGGGACCTGGACATTGAACTCAGGTCATTATGTTTGGTGGTAATGCTTTTCCCCAGTGAGCCATCCTGCCTGCCTGGCTACTTTTAATTCATTCAAAAATATTTTTTTTTTTTTTTCATTTTTTGCTTGAGACAAGAGCTCAGCATGTACCCTGACTGGCCTGGAACTTGCTGTGTATACAGGTTGGTCCAAACACAGACACTTAGCTCTGCCTCTCAATGCTGGGATTAAAGCATGCACCACCCTGCCTGGTTAATTCATTGAATTTTAAGTGAAAATAACCCATTCAACCAGTCTGGAGGTACAATTACATGACAGCTGCTGCTGAGGCCACGCCTAATGTTGTGGGCTCTGTAGCTCTTCAGCAGAAGCTAATGCTCTAACTTTGGTGCCTGGTGCCAGGGAAGCACCTACAATCTCTGGCCTCCAAACCGAGTCCTGCATGGCTTTCTGAGCAGCTTCTCATTATCCTCCGAGCCCTTGCTCAGAATACTGGTTGTTTCCTGTCCTTTTCTTGATCACCGTACAGCACAGAACAGTTGGACGAAAATGTACAATATCCATTGCAGGGAAAACGTAAAGGAACATTGGTTTCAATACCGCCTCCCCCCATCTCCTGAAGAAACAATAGATTGAACGTGAGAATGCAGATGGGCCCTAGAGTTGTTGAATTTCAGTGGAGGACCTGGCCCCTGTGCAACCTCCACTTTCATGGTTTGGAAGGTGATTCCCAGACAGCACTGTTGTTTTAGTTCCAGCAGTCCGCCTGGCCACTGTCAGTCAGTCTGTCTTCTCTAGCACTTAGGACCCCACTTAGCTCTTGCTTGCTTCTTCTGTCTGTGCCTCCCCCATTTCCTTGAGGCTCTACATTAATTTTGAAGGGGCCCTCCTACTCAGTGCTCATTAGATTCTGCCTTGGTAGGTGAACATTCATTATGCTGAGGAGTCTGTTAGAGACTGGGACCGTGATACTGGATAACGTTCAGACTGAAGCTTGGGAGTGTGGTGCTGCGGACCTGTGATCCCAGCACGTAGGTGGAGGCAGGAGATGGGGATTCAGGCTCATCCTTAGTGCTGTAGTGAGTCCAGCGCTGGCTTGGGCTTCATGGGACTCTTTCAAAAAGCAGAAACTAACAAAAATGAATGTTCAGTGGTGGCACCAACGAGGAAACACTAGCAGGCTGGCCTCAGACACAGCATCCCTGCCTCCTTAGGTGTGAGTACCCATGCTTGTCTTTGGTTACACTTCTGCTTACATACATTTGACACTAGCTTTTCATAGGCTAAAATTAAACTTGCTGATTAATCTTCCTAAAGCAACTATATATAGTAAAACATTTTTTAAAAAAGATTTATTTATTTTGTATATATGAGTACACTGTAGCTGTCTTCAGACACACCAGAAGAGGGCATCAGATCCCATTCCAGATGGTTGTGAGCCACTATGTGGCCGCTGGGAATTGAACTCAGGACCTCTGGAAGAGCAGTCAGTGCCCTTAACCACTGAGCCATTGCTCCAGTCCATAGTAAAACATTTACTCAATACTTGTTTTTAAGAGAATTAGAACATGCTTTTAGTCTTTAAGTTTTTCTTCTGTTTTATTTTAGCTTAAAACAATAGAAACTTTACTGGGTAGTACAAGCAAAGTTGGTGACGTGATTGTCCTTGGAATGATCACCCAGCTGAAAGAGGTAAGTCAAGTTTGACGTGCTTTGTCTTTTATTTTTGTACTGGAGTTGGTGATACCTTGCTGCAGCAGTGTTTTTTCATAGAAAATGCAGGAACATGTTTTTCACAGACAACATAATCTGTAATAAGCTCGTCACCTGCATCCGGGTTCTGCGGTTTTAATGGGAAAGACTGTCCAGGTGTTGATTTGCATAGCCTCCAGGTGGGCCTCCAGGTGGGCCTCCAGGTGGGCCCCCAGTGACCTCTGCCTGAACTGACTCTGGGTTTCTGAGTAAGCAAGCTGCTGACCACATCCTGGTGGCCTGGAGGTACCGGTCATTCTCTTAGCCAAAGGCACTTGGTGAGGCCGAATGGTAACCAGCCTGGGCCTTTCCTGGCCACCCTGTGGTTTGCAACAGTTGGCCCTGTCTGTGAGTCTAGCAAGTGGTTAGTCTGAGGTTGCCAATAAACAGAAAGTGGACTAGGAATTACTCAGACGTGCAGATTTACTTCTCTCTAATGTACCCTGTTGTCACACTAGCTGCTATGCTAATCATTTGTAAGAGGACTCACTTGTATGCAAATGTGACCATGTTT
Source organism: Micromys minutus (assembly GCF_963924665.1). Lineage (NCBI taxonomy): Eukaryota > Metazoa > Chordata > Mammalia > Rodentia > Muridae > Micromys > Micromys minutus. The sequence continues at coordinate 214,543,366 of NC_137969.1, read as the reverse complement.
CATTTAATTCTGTTTTAGGGGAAGTTTTTCCTGGAAGACCCTACTGGGACAGTCCAGCTGGACCTTAGTAAAGCTATATCCTTTACAAAGACTGGATGGTGCACACAGCTAGTCCCAGCACTCGGGAGGCAGAGGCAGAGGTGGATCTCTGTAAATGTAAGGTAACTTTGTCTACATAGTGAGTTCCAGGCCATCCAGGTTACATTGTGAGACCCTGTCTCCAAAAAGAGTGGAGAGATGCGGCTGGAGAGATGGCTCAGCGGTTAAGAACGGTCTGCTGTAGGACTGGGGGTGAATTCCCAGCACCCACGTGACAGCTCACAACACTGCAGTTTATTCTTTAAGACTCCTTTTAAGGCCAGGCACGGTGGTGCGTAATTGTAATTCTAGCACTTGGGAAGCAGAGACAGGACTTTTGGGAGTTTTGAGGCCAGCCTGGGCTATGTGTCTCAACTTTTCCCTACAACAAATAAGACTTCCTCCCTACAACATAATTCCCTAAGAGAATCTATATCAGCACAAAGCTAGCAGCCCCTTGGGGCTCAGACTGTATACGGATCTTATTACTTGGGCATAGACTTGAATTCTTCCTCAGCTGCTCTGTACCAGTTCCACAGCGGCTTATACACTGAGGCGTGCTTTGTCCTGGCTGAAGGTAAGAGTACTCACCCTTTTCATGTCCTTGCTTGACAGTAAAACTTTCTTCTTGGGGGAGACACCTTAAGATGTAATTCCAGAGGGTATTCACCATGAGAACTCGACCTTGTGAGAAGGTGACTCTTAGGAAACAGGCTTTTAGGAAACTCGGGGCTGAGGAAAGCACCTTGAGATTAGAAAGTAGAGAAAGCTGTGGGCACTGAAAACCACCCACGTGCACTCGGATTTCACAGAGGGCCACACACAGGTCCCATCTGAGTAGCTGCTCTCTCTTCCTCAGCATGTGCTATGAATCCCCCAGCACCTTACCCCACCCCAAAATATGAGTTTGTTGGGGTGGGGTACACTTGTTTAATGTTGTCTTCCTTATAAAATTTGCTCTGTCCATGGCTCTGGAGTTAGAGTGATTTTTGTAGTTTGATTCATTGCCTTATGTGACATGAATTTGCTTTTTCAAAAAAAGGATAATTGAGCAGATAGTAATGATTTGTTACCTGGTTGGTTTGTTTAGGTTGGTTTGAAGATCAAGTGTTTCATGCCAATGCCTTTGGATTTCCTCCCACCGAGCCCTCCAGCACCACAAGGTATTAAAGTGCTTGATTTCAACGGCACAGGAATTTGTATATAGGCAGCAGTGAACATAACATAGTTTATCTCAGTCACTACAAGGTGTCAGATGAGAAGCAGCAATGGAAACCCACTTGCTTTAGCGGGTCCGATGCCCTCTTGTGGCCTCCACAGGTGCATACAGATATGCAGACACAAATACTCATAAATGTGGCATATGTTCACACACATACACACACACACACACACTCATAAATACAAATTTTAAATTGAAAAGAAAAAATGGAATACTAGAGGCATAAAAAGAAAAATGAATTTAATGAGTCTGTGCTTTATATATCTATATATCTGTATGTATGTATGCATGCATGTATGCGGTAGGCCTTTGTCACCTATGGAGTCTATCCAGGTCTCTGTAAATGTGCAGTACTATGACGCAGTGACCATGCACAGAACAGTGAGACATTGGGCTGCCAGGCATTCGTGGCTCCGGCCGAGCGGGGTAGATGGGAGCACACTGCCCTCTTGTTCACACAGAAGAGGAAGTTGCCAGAAGCTCCAGCCTGAGGCCCGGTAGGGGAGCAAGTGAAGACAGATGTAAATTGCTCCTTTGGCACCCAAGTATACTGTTGCTTTACCCTTTCTTGAGCACACTTGAACAAATGCCTATTCACCCCAGATAGGGTACCAGTGGCAGAGCCATGTAACAGTTCCACTCAAATCTACCTGGTGGGACAATGGTCTTATTGAGCTCACAGTGTCACAGGTGACCCCAAGACTGCTGAATCATTTAAAAGTCGCACTCAAGCATGGCCAGACTTGCCCATAACAGCACAGATGGAGTCCATTCTCCCCGCTTCTCCCCAGTTAACTCCTGTGTGAGCTGGCACCTTCCAAGACTGTGTCGCTGAGGCAGGCTAACAGCAGTGAGCAGAGTGGCCACGATCTCCAGTGACTGTTTTGTTTTGCTTTTTTCTTTGAGACTTTTTTTTTTTTTTAGATTTATGCATGTGAATACACTGTAGCTGTCTTCAGACACACCAGAAGAGGGCATCAGATCCCATTACAGATGGTTGTGAGCCACCATGTGGTTGCTGGGATTTGAACTCAGGACCTCAGTTGGTGCTCTTAACCACTGAACCATCTCTCCAGCCCTCCCCCCTGGTTTATGACAACTGCCAGTAGGCTTACCTTGTGAGGGTCCCCTTGACAGTCTTGTGGAGTTAATCACAGCTGATCTGATTAAAATGGAAGTGGCTGCTGTGTTCTCGGTGCCTTTGAAGCATGCATGCTGAATATTCCTCTCTGGGCAGTTTTCATGTGATATGTTTTAAATAATTTGCAGGCAGCATATTTCATTTCTGGACTACTGTGTTGCATGGGTGTTATATCTGGTGTATTTCTACTTTCTCCATGGACAGAATATGGTATAGGCGATAATTGTGTTATAATTACATAGGGCGTACTATGGAAATATTAATTTTTTTGGAGGGCCTTCTAATGCATCAGTGAAGACTTCTGCAAAACTGAGACAGCTGGAAGATGAGAACAAGGACGCCATGTTTGTGATTGTGTCTGACGTTTGGCTGGATCAGGTGCAGGTGCTGGAGAAGCTTCACATAATGTTTGCTGGTTGGTACTTATTACTGTTTTTCTTTCTTTCTTGAATTGTTCTGAAGGATTGTGTTCTGAAACTAAATGTCATGTTGTAGTGGAGTGCCTCTGTGGGCCCTGTTACATGGGAAGGGGATTTATTGAGCCATAATTAGAGATCAGTCTGAGCAACGCAGGAAGACCTGGTTTTAAAAAGAAAACAAAGTCAAACCAAAGCTTTCACAATTAAAGCCAGCCAGACATACTGATACTTAATCCCATCACTCGGAAAGCAGGGGCAGATGGGTCTATATGAAATCTAGGCTCTCTAGGACTACAAAGTATAATCCTGTCTCAAAAACAAACAAATAACACAACATTTTCAGCCCTGAAAAGTAATATTCTTTTGTTCCCTAGGTTACTCACCCGCACCTCCAACCTGCTTTATTCTGTGTGGTAATTTTTCATCTGCACCATATGGAAAAAATCAAGTCCAGGCTTTGAAAGGTATTGAGGATCTTGTTACTAAGAGTGTTTCCAATCCCTGCAGTGGTAGAGCATGGCTTTAATCCGAGCACTTAGGATGCAGAGGCAGGAGGAACTCTTGAGTTTCTGGCTAGCCTGGTCTACAGAATAAGTTCCAGGACAGCCAGGACTACACAGAGAAACTCTGCCTTAAGAAACAAAACAAAACAAAAAAATTGAATGTTTCTATATTTACATGAACTGTATTGATAAATTATGTTTAATATTTTATTGTAGATCTAGGGTTGCATTTAATAAACTGTAACCTTATGGACATCACAAATTATATTAAATATGTTTTTATAATTTTCAGATTCCCTAAAATCTTTGGCAGACATAATATGTGAATACCCAAGTATCCACCAAAGGTAAAAATCTCTATGACTACCTTTTTTTTTTTTTAATCCAAAATACTTTTTTTTTTAAAGTGCCACCAAGTTTATATCACTGATTATAAAGAAATTGCCTTTAGAAAAGAAAAAGTTGATGGGCTGGAGAGATGGCTCAGTGTTTTAGAGCACTGACTGCTCTTCCAGAGGTCCTGAGTTCAATTCCCAGCAACCACATGGTGGCTCACGACCGTCTGTAATGGGATCTGATGCCCTCTTCTGGCCTGCAGGTATACATGCAGACAGAGCAGTCATACAGAAAACAAATAAATAAATCTTTAAAAGAAAAAAAAAAAAAGGAAGGAAGGATGAGGGAGGGAAGAGAGAAAACGTTGAGAGCACCAAGAGCCCAGGGTAAATCCTCTCACCACCATGTTATAGAGAAACAGGATGGAGAAGGGAGAGAGAGGTTTTGGCGACACTGCTTATCTGGAGGTGGACCTTCAGCTCATCATTGGCCCATCTGTAGAGACAGATTAATCCCAGCCAGCAGGATGACTCAGTGAGAACAGGTGCCCACCTCCAAGCCTGGTCACTGAGTTTGATTCCCGCCATCTATGTGAAGGAGAAAACCAACTCCCACAAGGTGTCCTCTGACATGTGTGCCATAGCGGACACAGGCCGGTGTGTGTGTGTGTGTGTCGTGCATCCGTGCATGCGTGGGTTTATCATAGACGTCTACTTACATGAATAGGAATATCCAAACTGCTGCTGTTTCTACAGCAGATAGAGTTTCTACACATGGGTGTGTGGGTTCACACCATACTGTTAGTAATAGAAAGTTTTGGACTGGAAACTTTTAACATTTATTAAAATGCATTAAAACAACAACAAACCAACTATAAACAACAACAAACCCACTATAGCTAGGCATCGTGGCACTGCAATGCTGAGGAGACAGAGGCAAAAAGATGGTAGGTTTAAGGCCAGCCTGAACCACATAGCAAGACCTCTACTCAAACTAAAGAAAGCCCCGTGATTCTGTTGAAGGCAGTGACTTAGTTTTGGCTTCTGGAAATGTTGCATGTTGTTATTTTTAATGGTTGGTGTTGAATTTCTTTGCAGTAGCCGTTTTGTGTTTGTGCCTGGCCCAGAGGATCCTGGATTTGGTTCCATTTTACCAAGGTAATCTTTGTTCACATTTTGTTTTGATAGTCAAGAGAATTGTGTAAAATTTATAAATACATCCTATATCATGCTGTCTTTCTAGGCCGCCACTTGCTGAAAGCATCACACAGGAATTCAGACAAAGGGTCCCGTTTTCAGTTTTCACTACTAATCCTTGCAGGCAAGTCACTCAAAAATAGCATTTTGTGTTGTCCTTTCTGTTTCTTCTGAAATTTGACTGCTATAGAGTAGATCTAAAAAGTAAATTTGATTTTAGATCCCTCAAGCTTTGAAATATATTTTAATTATAGTCAAATAATTTACCAATAGTGAATGTAGAGTCTCTGTGTTGGCACGGGCATCTCCAGCTTCCTTGTGGGTCCAAATGTCCAGTGGCCTCTCTGATGTCCTGTAGATAAATGAACAGTCTGATCCTGCCCCAGTTCCATCTCTCACCTGCTCGGGGCCAACCCATCTCATTTCATGGCGCCTTGTCTTTGCAATTGCTCAGGCCATAACCAAAGGTTTCCTCTACACAGCTTTTGAGGTAGCCCTATCATCTTCAGGATAAATGCTGAATCTGGTTACCTCTCACCACTGTGACCTGAGATCTTCTCCAGGCTGGATCAGCAGCTGCTTGATGCTAGTCTCTGGCTTCTATTCCTTCCCCTGTTCTTTACACAAGAAAACATATCATGTTGCTCTCCTGCCTGCAGAGCCCCTGTTCCAGACATCTTAGCTGCTGGTGCACTGCAAGCCTGTGCTCAGGCCACTGTGTCTGAGGAGCCTTTCCTGCTTTATCTTAATACCCCAGCCTCCTTCTGTACCCTCCTTCCCAAGTGTGATCTCCCTTCACCTTTCTTTTTCCCAACATATATTAGTATCATGTCTGTTCAGTTTTTCTGCTCTCCTCCCCTGTTAGAATGCAAAGTGTATATATTTTTCTTCTGTTCATTTATCAATTGCATGTTATAAATGTTATAATGTTGGGCACATATTAAAAGCCGAGTAAAGGGCTGGGCGCACAATACAGTGGTAGAGTGCTTTCACTAGCACTGTGCACGTGCATACTTACATACACAGAGACGGAAAACCAGAGATGGAGACAGAGACAACAGAGAGGGGGAGTCGGGGCTGGGGAAGAGATGGGGTGGGGAGGGGATGAGAATTCAGTAAATAAAACAAGATTAGGGAAAAGATAAGATGGACTGGCTGAGCCTCTGTATACTGACCGTTGAGAAGGCCAGTGGGTCCCTTGATAAGACTTTGCCTTTAAAATTATCTATTTTTTTTCCTGAGGTCAGATATTCAATTTCTGTTTTATTTCAGAATTCAGTATTGTACACAAGAAATAATTATCTTCCGTGAAGATTTAGTGAATAAAATGTGTAGAAACTGTGTCCGTTTTCCCAGCAGCAGTTTGGATATTCCTACTCATGTAAGTAGACGTCTTTGATAAACTATCTTTCTTATATTTATTTCATTAATTTGTGTACATGGGTATTTTCCCTGCATGTATGTATGTGCACCGTGTGTGCCTGATGCCTGTGGAGGTTAGGAGCACTGGGTCCCTTGGGACTGGAACTGCAGACAGTTGTGAGCCTCCACGTAGGGCTGGGAATCACCCGGGTTCTGTGCCCGAGCCACAGTGAACTCTGAGCCAGTGCTCCAGCCCTTGGTCTGGTTCTAAAATACATTGTTTTAAACGTGTGTGCATCTCTGAAAATGTATGCGCACATGTATGTGCGGGTGCTCACAGAGGCTAGAAGAGGGCACTGTGAACCATGGAACTGCATTACACAATCTGGCAAGCAGCCTAAGCATGGGGACTGGGATCTGAACTTTGGCCTCATAAGTAGCACGCTTGCCTAACCACTGAGCCATCTCTTCAGCTCTTGCAGGGTTTGTTTGTTTGTTTTTAAATTTATTGAACTATTTTAAATGTTGCATTTTTTTAACTTTGTTAAGCTCCATTGTACTTATGTTTTGATGTTTCCTTGTGGTTTAAGATAGTCACTGGGTTTTGTCTGGATATCAGGACTGTGGCTTTCTACTGAAGAACCTAGAGAACAGCTGGAAGGGCAAACCGAGTTCATATTTCTTGTGCTTATTACATATTTTGTATGGTGTGTCCACATGCAGGAGAACATGCAGTGTTTAGTATGTAAATTCGAAGTTCCCAAATTTACAGTTGTTACTGAGATGTATGAAAGTGAAGTGAATCACTTTTATTCTGTCATAATTTTATTGTTTCATTTAATTTTTTAAAGAGATAGATTGTACTGAGTTTCCCAGGCTGGCCCAAATTCATAGGCCCTAACAACCTTGACTTAACCTCCTCTGTACATGGGTAACAGGCATGCACTATTATAGATCTCACACTGTCCTCAGATTGATGGCAATCAGTACTCCTACCTCATTCCTGATTGGTAAAAGTACAGACTGCTACACCTGTCTGCTTTTTTTTTTTTTTTTTTTAAGCAGAATTAGTAGAGTATTATATACACAGCTGATTCAAAATGACTAAAGGGAGGGTCAGGACAGAGTTATCCCCTGAAATTTTTGATAATTTCATTCTAAGAATGTTTACTGATGGTCAGTGATTCAAGGCTTCCTTCTAGTTCTTCATGGAAATCAATAATGTGCAACTACTTGTCTCGTTGTTTTCCCTTCACAGACGAACTGTTTCACTTTGCTGTGTTCTGTTGTAGTTCGTAAAGACTGTCTTATCTCAGGGACATCTGGCTCCTCTCCCTCTCTACGTGTGCCCCGTCTACTGGGCGTATGATTACACTTTGAGAGTGTACCCAGTGCCTGATCTGCTGGTCATTGCAGACAAGTACGATCCGTTCACTGTGACCAACACTGAGTGCCTCTGCATAAACCCTGTAAGGATGCTGTGGGCGGGGCGGCCAAGAGGATTAACAGTTTTCTTTCTTCTCTCTAATTAATAAAGTTGTCTCTTGTTTGGGGGGGCCTGCATATCACGGTGAGAATCAGTTCTCTCCCTTCCACCATGTGGGTCCCAAAGACGTCTCATCCGCAAGTTCCTTATCTATAGCACATTTCTATGACTTTATACAAAGAATAAAATCATTGTTTGAACCAAATACATAGTCAGATATGATATAGTTTGGGATACATAGATTTTTAAACTCTCAATATGTGATGTCATCATAACATATTGTAAGTTTTTAAGTGAGAAGCATACCAAACTATAAATCAAACAAGTATTTTTTTCTTTTCAAAGTAGCAAAGTCACACTGTGCAGGTCTTCTTTAGGAATTGCTTTCAGGTCCCCTAACAGTTTCTTTAACTTAGTTGATGGTTGCCTGTCTTTTGAAAATTGTGACTTGTAGAAATTGCCCAAATGTCCAGAATCCAAGTGTGATGAATGATATTTGTGATCTACTATTTGATTTTTTTATTTAGAACATTGAAATGTTCAAGCTGCTTTAGTATCTGGAAATATGACTGAAAAGCAGAGTCTCTGGGGTGTTAGAGCTTCTTCATAGACAGTCACATGTAGTTCTTCCTCAGTGGCACCGGGGATACACTGGGACTCTGTCAACTCACTATTCAAGGGAACGGCAGGGAAGACTCCTACAACAGGAGTCTGTCTTCTGTGGGTGTTTAGGATTTTACAATAGTACTTGCTTCCACACTGAGAACTATGCCAAAGCATTTTCAGTGACATTTGCTGGCATATGTCAACTTAAAAAATTAGTAGGTGTGACATTTGATAGTAACCTTCCCTATAAAGAACACTCTAGCTTCTACTCTGTTTTACTGTCACATCTTGTAATTTTAAGTCATAATGGTGGTGCACACATTTAATCCCAGCACTTGGGAGGCAGAGGCCAGCCTGATCTATAGAGCTAGTTCCACGACAGCCAGGGCTACATCCTGTCGAGAGAAAGAAAAGAGGAAGGTAGGTAGGTGTGATTCTAGAAATAGGGATTATTCTAGACAAGACAAATAGTCACTTATGGATATTTTTGTCTTCAAAGGGCTCCTTTCCAAGAAGTGGATTTGCATTTAAAGTTTTTTACCCTTCCAGTAAGACAGTAGAAGACAGGTAAGCATGCCCACCAGACACAGCAGGGGCTTTCTCTTGGTTTTATGTTGCTGAAAGTCACATTTGATAGGTAGGTTTAAATATTCCTTGTATGTCTGCATTGGCTTAACAGTAGTCATGTTAAGATCTTGGTTGCTATGTTTCTGTTAAGAACTTTCTTCAGTGGATTCTCTGGCTGGCTGTGTAGGTGGTCTTGTTCCCAGATATAACACATGAAGCTCCTTCATGTTCTTCCAGTAGGTCCTGTCCTCCATCATGGCTGTTTTTCAAAGCGTAGGTAAACTGGCAGCAAAGTAGGAAGAGAGAAGCTGGATGTGTGTAGTGATGGGTTCAAAGGTCTTAGAACAAAATGATCACCAGGTGAGAATGGTACCAGAAGTGGGATCAGAGTTCTGGAGCTGGAGTTACAGGCAGTTGTGTGCTGTCTGATGTGGGTGCTGGGAACTGAACTCTGGTCCTCTGCAAGAACATCAGGGCTTTAAGCTACCTCTCCAGCTCCTAAACTTTTTTTTTCTTTTTGGAGACAGGGTCTCACTATGTAGCTGGGATTATAGGCATGTGCCACTATATCCAGTTTTTGGTGTATATATTTTAAAGCATAACACCCACCCCCACTCCCTCTTATTCTGCTATATATTGAACTCAGGGTTTTGGACATACTAGGTAAGAATTTTACCAACTGGCTATATCCCCACCCCTGTATCTCTGAGGGTAGCACTGGCTTGCCTGAACTTACCTCAGCCTCTGGAATGTGTCACATCACACTCAGCTTGTTTCTTATGCTTGTTTTCTTGAGCATCAGCTTGAAGTAATCCTTCCTATTTTGACCAGACTACATTTATAAAGAAATCTCTTTAGGAGAACAAGCTGGCCATGAGACAGTTTTAGTGTTTCCTCTTGAATTTTAACACTGAGGATGTATTCATGGACCTGTCTTTAAACATAACCTCAACTAAATATTGAGAAACTGCAATTGCTCACTGTTTTTTCTTTTTCAGCAAACTTCAGGGCTTTTAAGACCGATGAGACTACGTGAGATCAATTTCTTATTTTTATCTTATGTATTTTGTATATTGAATTGTAATAAACTTATGATAAACCTTAGAATGTTTTATACATTGTATTTTATGAAAATTTGATACTGTGTTATACTTTAGAAAGCTTTCTAGAAATCTTCCGGTAGTAGTCTCAGAAGTACGAAGATATATTTAAGATGTAAGTCTATTTACACATCTGCACTTGTTTTCTTATTTCCACGCTACTCACACCCCAGTTCACTGTAAAAAAAACCAATACTGGAAACTTTGTGAACTGTTTTTATCTAACTTGGGTTATATAATTATATAACCATAGTAACTCTAATAATATAGTAATACGTTTTTAATTGTTTAGCCACAAAATTTCTATTTTGCTATTAAGCTTTTTGTTATGTTGAGGATTGGACCTAGGGCCTCACCCACTGCTAGGCCCAAGCCCCATAGTTTCCTTTGAATCATGGTTTTCACTTTTCTGTACTGCTATAGCAATACCAAAGACAGGATCATTTACTATGGACAAAAACTTGGGTTTGGGAGTAAGAGATCCAAGAAAGAAGGGCAAAGGTAAGGACTTAGACCCTGTCTCAAAAAGAAGAGGGCTGCTTGTTTAGCTCCAAGTTAGAGTGCTCATCTAGCTTGCACAGGGTTAGAAGTTCAAACCCAGGCAACGCGCTTCGACAAGATGGCGGACAAAGAGAAAAAGACCAGGGTGGCCGGGAAGCCAGTGGTATCGAGTTTGACCCACTGCTCAACCTGGGGCCAGATGGAACCATTGAGTACACGTGGGACCCTGATGACCAGTACAAGCTGACAGGACACTCAGCAGCTGGGGCTCGTAGTGTGTCGTGGCACCTTGGTGATGCTCAACTGCCCTCCGGATGGCAATCCCTAACCCCTTCGTGCAGCAGCAGGACACAGTTGCAGTGGAGGGCGGCCAGGCCCCAAGGACCTTCTATGGGGTGAACTTCTGTTTGATGTTTTGGTCTTTTGTTCTTTTTTTAAAATAAAACTGCCCATGTGAGAGCATTCTGGTCCCCCCCCCCCAAAAGTTCAAACCCAGTAAAATGGCACTTGTCCTGAAATTTGAAAATATAAATATGACTTAAAATAGGTAACCAATTCTTGAGACTATTTACTGATTCTCTCACATACTTCAAATGCCTCCCAGGACTCTCCTGCCTGCCTCAGTTACTGCAGCAGAGCTTCAAACCTTAAATGAGAAGGTATTTTAAAACTTGATCACTGCTGGGTAAGGGTGGCACCTGCTTTTAATCTCCGCTCTCAAGGGGCAAAGGCAGGTGACTTTGAAGCCACAGGACTACACAAGATCTAGGCCTGTCCCAAACAAAACCCTAAAACTTCCCAAATTCATAGCAGAAATAGAAAATACAAGATAAACCTAAAAGATGTTCTTATAACCTGCAATCTCAGAAATAACCTTTAGAGGGCTGGAGAGAGGGCTCAGTGGTTAAAGGACTTGCTGCTGTCTAGATGATCAAGAGTTCAGTTCCCAGCACCCATGTCAGGGGCCCACAATTTCCTACAATTTTAGCTCTAGGGCTCTGACACCCTCTTTTGGCACCTACATTCATGTGCATAGATACACATACACACACAACCATAAGAAAGAAATCTTTATTTTTGTTTTTTTTCAAGACAGGGTTTACGTGTAGCCTTGGCTGTCTTCAAACCCACTCTGTAGATGAGCCTAGCCTCAAACTCAGAGATCTGGTTACTTCTGCCTGTAGAATGTTGAAATTAAAGGCAAGAAAACAAATCTTTAAAAAAGAAATAGTTTTTAATATTTGGCTACATATCCCAGTTTCTTCTCTGTACATTTTTCTCTTACAGAAGTATTTTGGGACCAGGCTTTACATGTTAAAGGTGTTTCCTCCTCTTAGTATGTGTATTCATCACATGATACATTCAGGGAATCCAGTTCCATCAGAGAGCAGAGCTCTGGGTTACGTTCCAATGATGAAAGCCGCTGTAAGACCACACCAAACAACCCGAAATGACACGTGATGGAGTGCTTGGAGGTGGGAGCATGTCTGTAGGAATTTAGGTGATGTTTAAACTCTCAAGACTGTGACAGCAGAGTAGGTTAGAGGTTAGACATCTGAGTGTTAATACTTGAGAGCGGATAGTACTGATATGAATCAGTTCTAGTGAGGTGGCGGACCAGCTTAAGCCGATCCTCTGCTGGGGATTATACATTATACAAGGAGAAAATGGACTTCAAGTTATCCTGGCTTTTACTGGTGTTCAAAATAAATGTAGTAGCTATAAAGAGACCAAGACACCTGTGTGAAGACATTTGTAAGAAAATGGCTGGAGACAAGACAGGAACAAACTTATTACTAAAGCCATCTTGCCAGCCCTACAACAGTAACTTAATGTTAAACCACTAGAAGAAAGAAACTTTCGGTGACTCCGTGGTAGAGCTCATGTCCCAGGCGGGAGGTGGTGAGCCCCACACCTCACCCTGTCACAAGACAAAGTTTCTATAGTCTGGCACTGTAAATTCCATTATATAACTACTACATCTGCTGGTTAGTTCCTGTGAAACACTGTTAGAGACTCCAGAGTCAATCTAAGGATATGTGGTTTAAAAAAGTGCAGTTATAATCCTATTCTCAACCTAAGGAAACTGATCAGGACAAAGCCTAATTTTGTCAAGTGATTTATGAGATCTTACATTTACATTTTTAAAAATAAACACCTTTCCAGTGCTTATTGGGCTCTGGGATCTGTTTGGGAAGTCATCTTTTGCCCCCAAGGTTTTCTGCAGGACAACTATAAGGTGGAATACCTGAAAATGGGAAGGGCTTAAAGTGCAAAGGGTCAGATAAAGTTAGGTTGTGAACTGTAGCCTTGGCTAAAAAACTTCTTACCTGTCCGTGAAATTAAAGTTAATAAGATAAAGACACAGCGCTGAAAATGAGGACAATTACTATGACAGACTGCAAAGTACATGCGTCCTGACATAGTAGTTTAAAACCCATAGCAGGTAGTGTCTGCTTGGTTTGAAGAAACAGGAACTTAGTTCTAAGATTTCCACAGGATCACTGCCCCTCCTCCCAGGTGTTACCATGGCAACAAAGCACGCGCTGCCCGGCGCTGACGATCCAGCCGTTACCTTCCAGGGCTGGTCAGTTCTTTATGAATCCGACTCTGAAACCCATCCTAACTAACTCGGTTCGCGCGGGTCACCATGGCCAAGGCGGCAGCCTCCTCAGCGCTGGAGGACTTGGATCTGAGCGGAGAGGAGGTGCAGCGGCTCACCTCCGCTTTTCAGGACCCAGAGTTTCGCCGAATGTTCTCCGAGTACGCCGCGGAGATTACGGACCCCGAGAACCGGAGGCGCTACGAGGAGGAGATCACAGCAATGGAGAGGGAGCGAGGGGTGGAGGTGCGGTTCGTGCACCCTGAGCCGGGCCACGTGCTGCGTACCAGCCTGGACGGGGAGCACCGCTGCTTCGTGAACGTGTGCAGCAACTCGTTGGTCGGCGCGCCTAGCAGCCGGCCGGGACAGGGACGTGGCGGCACGGCAGCTGGCAGCCACTGGTCCCTGCCCTATAGCCTGGCTCGGGGCCGCCAGTATGTGGGCCGCAACGGCGCTCGCTACACCGTCTACGACGTGGTCTTCCACCCCGAAGCGCTTGCGCTGGCCCGGAGCCATGAGCGTTTCCGCGAAATGCTGGACGCCACGGCCCTGGAGGCGGTGGAGCAGCAGTTCGGCGTTAGGCTGGACCGCAGGAACGCCAAGACCCTGAAGATCAAGTACAAGGGGACACCCGAAGCCGCAGTGCTCCGCTCGCCCCTGGCCGGGGGCGTCCCGGCCCAGCCCGAGGGGGAGCCGCCAGGGCTTCTCCCGGACCCTCCATACCCATACCGCTACCCGGCGGCGGCAGCGAGCACCGCCCGCTCGCCCGCGACACCGGCTCCCGAGGCCGTGCAGCGCCCGGAGCCCACGGAGCCGCGCTGCTCCGTGGTGCAGCGCCACCACGTGGACCTCCAGGATTACCGCTGCTCGCGCGACGCGGCCCCGAGCACCGTGCCGCACGAGCTGGTGGTCACCATCGAGCTGCCGCTGCTGCGCTCGGCCGAGCGGGCGGAGCTGGAGGTGAAGGGGAAGCTGCTGTGCCTGGACTCCAGAAACCCCGACTACCGGCTGCGACTCTCGCTCCCGTACCCGGTGGACGACGGCCGCGGCAAGGCACAGTACAATAAGGCGCGGCGGCAGCTGGTTGTCACGCTGCCGGTGGCGCAGGCGGCCGCGCGCCAGAACCTCGCGGCGACGCCGGAAGAGCGCACGGCCGAGACCGGAACTGACGACATAACCTGCGCTTGCGCGGGAGATCTAGCCGCGCCGCGGGAAGAGTCTGCAGGTAGAGCTGGAGCTGACCTCGGGGAAAAGAACGGTGTGGAAGCCCCAGACCCCGGTGCTGCAGACGCTGAAGGGGAGCTTGTTCCCGAACCGGAGCAGGACTTCGGAGGGGACTCGGTGACACCTCTAGGCCTCGGGGGAGAGACTCCTCCTGGGGACCAAAGCCTCCCTTACTCTGCTTTCCCGGGCGGCGACGCCGAATCCCTTGTGGGAAGTCCGGGAGTGTACGGAGAGCTCAGTGTGCAGACTAGTGAGGAGCAGGAGGGGACCTGCCACCGCACCTCGGGCTCAGACATGGGTGGCCCCGGAACGGAGAGCAGCGAACTGTTGTGCCCTCCTTTACAGTGTAATCAGGACGAAGACTCGTTGACTTTGCTCATTCAAGTGCCTGGGATTCAGCCGCAAAGTCTGCACGGGGATCTGAGCCCCCTCAGTTACGAATTGTGCTTCTCCACACAAGACTCCGGTTATTCTTTCACTTTGCAGTTTGCTCCGGAGAATAAACTGAGTACCAAAGAACCCGAGATTAGCATTTCTTTAAACAATGCCGTCATAGTACTGGCAAAATCTTCCGAGAGCCTTGGACATTGGCGAGAGTGGTATTGTGGCTTGAACAATGATTCTTTGGAGGTAACCGTTCTCACTATTTGAAATGCTCTTTTTTGTTACATGGACATAAATATTTTTTGTCTATTCGTATGATGAAAGATAGTGCCGGTTAAGCTCATTCTCAAAGTGAAGATTGCATATGTTGTATCCAAAGGATGCATTTCAAGATCTTCAGGGTTGTCTTGCGGTCCACTGACTGACTAGAGAAAACTGGATTTTAGTGACTCCTAGACTTCTGGAAATGTATGCAAGAAAATTGAGGGTTCTATCTCTCCTGAGAAAAAGGTTATAACGTTAGTTGTTCTCAAAACGTGGTCAAAAACCCCTCCAAAGTGCTCCTATTTTAACTCGGGAAATCACTGTCTTCCGAGCTAAGAAATTTGTGCAAGAAATGATAACTTTCTCCCAGAGAGGAAGTCGTTTACATTCTATGCCGGGGTTGAAGACTGAGCTCAGTGGTAGAGAACTAGGTAAACTCTAGGCCTTAGTGTCCTTTCCTACATCCCGTTTGGTCATTTGAGGTTGCTTAACTCAGAGCTTAAATTCAGTCGGGTTGCCCTCTGGTGGGCTGTTATTTACCAAGAAAAATTCCCTCCGTTTGTTTTTAGTTGTCCTTGGGACCCCTAGGTGTGGGAACTCTAAAGTTTGAAGTTTTAAAAGACTTTAAATTCATGAAAGAATGCTTGCTAGCCTGGCTAGATGGTACACGCCCATATTCCCAGCACCCTGGGGCCTGAGGCTGGAGGAGTTAGTAAGGTCTTGTCTTAAAAAACGAATGTGTGTGCGTTAAGCCCTTGGTAATTTTGTTTGAGGTTTATATCAACGTTATATGTAACTCTAACATTGAAGAGGCAAACGTGTAGTTTGGTGGCAGAGCACTGGCCTGGGGCCTCCCAGAAACTCAGGTCGTCATAGAAAACAATAGCTTTGTAGAGAGAGTATTTGACCCTGAGCTCTAGCCTGCCAAAACTGTTCACTTCCAGATGTTTTTCTAAGTCAAAATGGGATTGAGACAACTGCAATTTTGCATATTTGAAGACTTAAGTAGATTTATTACAATTTCACAATTATCATTACCTTTGATAGAGCTAATGGGATCATAATACCCATTCTTTTATTTTACACTATACTGTATTAAGCCTTAAGTATCCGGTATAACAATGTGAACTTGGACTTCTAACGTTCAGGAGCTTGACGAAGGAGGGTTATGAGTTTGAGGGCAGCCTGTATTTTGTAGTGAGACACAGTCCTAAAAAAACAAAAAGGAAATTGGGAGTAGTGAGACTGAGACATACATAATAATTTTATGACTGTCTGTTTTTATGAAACTAATCATAGACTTGTGGCTTTCAAGGCCAGAATTGTCATTTTACACATAAAAAGTACTAAATACATATTTACACCCTAAATAGTAACTAGGGGAATTCATAAGAATTTTAGGGCCAGTGAATTTAGCTACTTTTATAATAAAATCAGCATTAGGATAAATATGAATTTTCTGTAGTTTAATGGTACCATTTCCATACAACTACTTCCTTGGATTAGCTGAAAATCCAAAATATTTGGTGTACCTTTTTTCAGAGTGAGGCAAAGGTAATAAATAAACGAATGAACCAATGAATGAATATAAGACTGAATCTGCAACTGTTAGAAAGGCAAATTGCTCTAAATATAAAATTCTCCCGATCCGTTAGTTCACTTGCAAATTCAAATATTGTTCAAGCTAATTGAACATAACTTGAAACTTTTCTAGTTTTTGTCCCCTCCCCCCTTTGGACAACAAAATAATCTTTACTTTGTAGTTATAATACTTTACTTAAATAAAAGAATAGAAGATAATTTTATTTGGGGTAACAACTGAGCCAATCTTATAAATTAAATACTTTTAAATGGTTAAATGGCTAATTCTCACTTGATATGAATATAAGCAAATTATATGGTGTTTGGATTTGTGTGATAGTGATGCTTAAATTCTCTATTAATAGTTGAGAAATCTCTTATTGTCTTGAACTACTTAAGTATAAATAACTATATACACGAATATTTCACTATATACACATAAATATTTCAGTGTATATAGTATACACATAACTATATACACTGAAATATCTCAATTCTTAAAAATCAAACTTTTTTTTTTTTTTGAAAAGCCTACACCTATATTCACAAATGTGTCTCTCCTGAGTGCCTCTCTTGATCTCACCCTTGCTTTTTCCTGAGACAGTGTCTCTGTGTAACCTTGGCTGCCCTGGAACTCCCGTTGTAGACTAGGCTAACCTTGTCTTCTGCCTCCTGAGCACGGTGAGTACAGATGTGAGTTGCTGTGTCCAGCTCTGGGCACCTTACTTTTCCATTATCCTTACAGTCAGTATTTTTGTTAAATCCTGACATTGCTTCAA
Source organism: Micromys minutus (assembly GCF_963924665.1). NCBI lineage: Eukaryota > Metazoa > Chordata > Mammalia > Rodentia > Muridae > Micromys > Micromys minutus. Next base: position 214,526,015 of record NC_137969.1, on the reverse strand, counting down.
AAATTAAAAATAAGTAGAATGTACTTCTTTTAAATATTGTAATTGGTTCTTATGTGGTTAAGAACTTTGGGTTTTGTTTTAAAGACACACAGTCTGAGGGGCCTGAGCTAACCTATGTAGCTGAAGGTGAGCCTGAACTTATGATCTTCCTGCCTCTACTTCCCAAGTGCTGGAAAATAGAGGTTTGTGCCACCAGATCCAGTTTACAGTCAAGAATTTAATAACATATTTGGACAGATCTAGGCCTGTGTATTTCTTAGCTGGTTCATTAGGAATTAATAGAAGACTGAACTAAAATACCTAGGTATCCTTTGTAGCCTTTGCAGTGACTATTCCAGAGACATATCAAGAGGCACCAGCACTTAGATGGAGACAGAGTATCACCTGCAGGTACACAGACTTGTCAGATCATCCTGGTAGGGAAAGCACACCTCCACTTCAGTATCCTAGGAAAAGCATCACCAGTTCCTTTTCTTTCTTTTTTTTTTTTCTTTCTCCTTTGGATAGATCTCATGAATATATATTTTTCACATTATATTCTGGGCAATACTAGATTCCATCTTTTCAAGACAGCACTTAGTGCTCATGAGATAAGCATTTTAAAAGCTGTAACATTGTATAATAACTTTTGAGCTGCTAGTGTTACCTGTAAGCTTTTTTTTCTTTTACTTTAGGAAAGATTGTTTACCTGTGAGGAAAATGTTAATGAGTTTCTTGAAGAGGTCCTTCCCTCCCCATCGAGACAGACAAGGTCCCTAACCCAACCACTGATTGAGGTTCTTCAGATTACTGATGAGCAGATTCAGATCCATGCACAGGTAAGATTTTAGTGGGCATTCAAACATAGTGACTGATGGCAAGATTATGTCAAGTGACTACTGGCCAAATGACTGCAGTTTTTCAATTCCTGGCATCAGAATTTGAAATAACATGTACATAATGGCTGGGCAGAGTGATGGTAAGACTTCTGTGTGTCTACTGTGTGATAAGCTTTTTATTTTCATGTTACAAATCAGTTTATTGTGAGTGAACTTCAGAGGGTTTAAAAATTCAGATGAATTTAAAATTTACTAAACAGCAGTTGAATTTGCAAGTGGACCTTGGAATCAGTCTTTTTTTGCGGGGAGGGGTATTTATATATATTTTTATTGGCTATATTTTATTTACATTTCAAATGTTATCACCTTTCCCAGATTCCCCTCCCCATGCTTCTATGAGGGTGTCCACCCACCCCCTCCTGCCTCCCAACCCTGACATTCCCCTACACTGGGCATCAAGCCTTGGCAGGATCAAGGGCTTCTCTTACTGATGCCCAGCAAGGCCATTCTCTGCTACATATGCAGCTGGAGCCATGGGTCTGTCCATGTGTACTCTTTGGATAGTGGTTTAATCTCTGGGAGCTCTGGTTGGTTGGTATTGTTCTTATGGGGTTGCAAACCCCTGCAACTCCTTCTCCTCAATTAAGGACCCTATTCTCAGTTCTGTGGTTGGCTGTGAGCATCCACCTCTGTATTTGGTATGAGGAATCAGAATCTTATAGTCAGGGAAATTTAGCAGTTTGTCTTGTGGTTTGAAACCTGGAATCTTATATTCTACGTAACATTTATAAAAGCACTACAGTAAAAACATTTTAAGGCTCACACAACTCAAAAAAATATTCATTATGGCCTCTCTGCTAAAAATATACCAAAAGACAATTAAGTTTGCTAATCCAAGAAAAATACTTATATAGGAGCAGCTTCTGCATGTGCACTGTGTCATATATATAGCACACAAACAGTAAAATGTTTTATCTTATGTGTATGAGTGCTTTGCTGCATGTATGTCTGTGTACCACACTTGTGCCTGGTGCCCACCGAAGGTGGAAGAGAGCATTGGATCCCTTGGAAACGCAAATACACAGCTGTGAACACCATTGAACCCATGTCCTCTGGAAGAGTAGCCATTGAGCCTGTTCTCTATCCTCTAAATAAAAAAAAGTTCAAGTGTGATTTTTTAGAAGAGTTGATGTTTTTAATCCCACAGTGTTCCTCCAGTTATACATATACATTTGGAAGTTTGTAGAGGTAAGCGAGTCTCTTTGGCTTTCAAATCACAGAAATGACATCTAGACTCTACTCCTTGTTTCCAGCTGGACCTTGTTTGGTTATACTTATGGCCTTCAACACCAGACAAAAACCACCTAGGAACTAGAATTCTTGAGTAAGAAAAGCTGAGAAATTTAACAATGCCCTTGTAGTAATTAATTAATTAAAGGTGTTTGTAGGCACTCCTTAAGAGCTTGGTTCTTCATTGTGAAGGAAATGAAGAATAATTGAAAGGAATTTTCTTGGTGGTGCAGGCCTTTAATCCTAGAACTCTGGAGGCAGAGGCAGGCCAGCCTACTCTACACAGGCAGCCAGGGATGTGTAGAGAAACCTTTTCTTAAAAAAAGAAAGAAAAAGAAATATGTGTATAAAGATTTTTATCTTATGTGTGTATGAGTGCTTTGTCAGCATGTATATAACAAGTGTGCTGGGGGAGGGGAACCTGCCACATGGGTGCTGGGAGCTGAACCTGCTCTTCCCAGCAGGTGTTCTTAGATGCTAAACCATTTCCCCAGTCCTAACAGAAAGAATTTAATCAGAAGATCAAAGCCACCGGGGAGTTTTTGGTTAATTTCAGACAGATTGCAAGTTCTAAGCCAGGCCCTGTCTAAAAAAGTTTTAAGAGCTGAAGAGATGACTCAGAAGTTACAAGCACTGACTGCTTTTCTAGAGGTCCGAAGTTTAATTCCTAGGAACCACTGTGGCTCACAACCATCTATACTGAGATCTGGTGCCCTCTTCTGGTCTGCAGGCATATATGCAGGCAGAATGCTGTATACATAGTAAATACATCTTTTTTTTTTTTTTTAAGATTTATTTATTATTTATTTTGTGTATATGGGTACACTGTCACTGTCTTAAGACACACAAGAAGAGGGCATCAGATCCCTTTACAGATGGTTGTGAGCCACAATGTGGTTGATGGGAATTGAATTCAGGACCTCTGGAAGAGCAGTCAGTGCTCTTAACCACTGAGCCATCTCTCCAGCCCCATAAATACATCTTAAAAAAATTTTTTTTTTAAAGAAAATGGAAGCTAGTTTGAGGTTGAGATGGCTCAATAGGTACGGGTGCTTGCTCAAACCATGTAAAAGTGAAAGGAGAAAACAACCTCCAGAACAGCCCTCTCCACTACAGACACAAAGACAGGGAGAGAGAGTAAAGGCACTCAGTGCCAAGCTTGAGTTTGATCCTAGCACCTATGTGGTAAAAGGTGAAAACCAACTCCTACAAGTTGCCCTCTGACCTCTTTGTATGGGCTTTATCATGCATGAACACACATATATACATAAAAGCCGAGATTCAGTTTCTGTTGCTTCAAATAACTACTAATTTGCTATTTCTCTTGATACAGTTGCAAGAATGTAGTGATCCTGATGGGCTTCAGGGACAGGAAAAAGGAGTCAAAGAAGAATGTCCTCTAAGTGAAAAAGAAAACACTGAACATTCTACCTCCTCTACAGCCTACTCTGATACATCTATAGCAGTTGAAGCACTAAAAACAAACACTTGTGGTTCAGCTGTGGACCTTCAACACGGCTGTCTTGATGTTCCTCACAAGGAAGCACTGTCTGGAAAACCTCTGCAACCAGAGGCGAAAATGGATCCTGAGTTTATAAGCGAAATCAGTACTACCTACTCAGCCGAGGAAAAGGAAAATGTAAAAGAGCCAGTAATAACCAAGGAAAAAACGATAGATGAAAATCACCTGTCTTCATTAATGAACAAAACTGTAGTTCAAAGCATACCTGACTTTGACACTATAAAAGAAACCAATATGCAGGATGGTAGTGTGCAGATTATTAGAGACCACACAACTCATTGTGCATTCAGTTTTCAAAATTCTTTGCTATTTGATTTAGACTAATGTATATCATTTTGAAATTTAAATGTAAAAGAAAATTGGAACCAAAAATAGTTTCTTTGCATTTTTAACTATAAATTGATATATAAGCAAGCATTTATAGTTGATTCTGGTGAGGAAGCTAGGAACCAGATAACTGTAATTCCAGTGCTGAGCACTGGAGACCTGATGGTCAGTTCAGGTCAGGCTCAGCTACACAATGAATTAGAGGCTGCCTAGGCTACTTGTGATGATGTCTTTTTAAAAACAAGTTCTGGAGATACTTTTCTTGAACAATTTCCTTAATAAGAGAACATCTTTGTTATTTTTCTAATAGAAATATTTTTCTCAGGCAAAGTATTTTTATTTTGAAAAAACAAACATTTGGAGTCAGGGAGATGGGTGGACACAGTTTGAGTGCTGGAACTATCGCATATGTCAGCTCACTGGGCTTTAAAGATACTTGTGCTACAAGTATATACTGGGTTTGTGTTCAATTTGGTTTTTATATTAAAGTTTCAAAATAAAAATCCACAGTTACATTTGTTATTTAAATTCTCAAGAATGCAATTAACTGGAATATGATGCAGGAATACAATGCTAAAATTTGTTCTTATCTATGTTCCAACATATTTTTGTTGGTAATAGATTTTAAGAAAGGAAAGAACTCAAACATAATGATCTAAAGAAGTAGAAATGAAATTTAGCTATTTTTGCATCAAATTCATAGAAATCTGTCACATACACAATTAAAGATAATTTGGAATGCAGTTGGATAGCTCAGCAGATAAAGGTACCTGCTGACAAGTCTGACAACCTGAGTTCAATCCTTGATACTTGCATGATAGAAGGAAACAATCTACTTCTGCAAGTTTATTCTGACCCCTACACCTATGGTGGCACACAAACTTGTGCACACACAACATACACACAGATAAAAATATAATTAAAAATGTATCTTCAAGTTGGAAGTGGTAGTGCATACCTTTAATCCTACTACTTTGCAGTGGCAGGTAGGCTGTAAATTCCACATAGTTCCAGGACAGCTAGGGCTACAAACAGAACCTGCTTCTAAAAAAAGCAAAGGAGAGAGATCGTCTTTTTGGGGGCTGGAGACAATGGCTGAGCAGTTTAGAGCCTTTGCTCTTGTAGAGGACCCAGGTTTGATCCCTACCACCCACATTATAGCCCATAACCATCTTAATTTGAGGTTCAGAGGGTCTGATGCCACTTCTAGCCTATGAGGGCACCAGGTGCACATGTGGTGACCATACATAAATGCAAGCAAAACAGTGCACACAAATTTTTAAGATAATTCAAAATTGGACTGGAGAGATGGCTCTTGTTAAAAGCAGTGACTGCCCTTCTAGAGGTCATGAGTTCAAATCCCAGCACCCACATGGTGGTTCACAACCATCTGGCATGAGATCTGATCCCCTCTTCTGCTGTGTCTGAAAACAGTGACAGTGTGCTCATACACATTAAATAAATAAACTTAAAAAAAAAATTCAAAACCAACCCCAATTTCTTGAAAGTTAAAGTATTAACATCTTTTGGTTTTAAAGAATATGTTTAAATTTTCTGAAGAGGCTGGAGAGATGGCTCAGTGGTTAATGCTAGCTGCTCTTTGAAGGGATCCTAGCAGCTCACAACTATTCCAGTCCCACAGGATCCAATGCCCTCCTGACTTCCACAGGTGGCACACAGGCACACATGCAGACAGAATACCCACACAAAAAAATATATTTAACAACAGGAATTTTAAAAAAGCTGGCCATCTGTTCTGACAGAAAAATTGTCTTTCATATCAAAACCAACTATTTTTAAAATCAATTTATAACTCCTAAAATGAGGTAGAGAGGAGATCCTAACAGTTTTGTGTTCTATTTTAGAACAGCATGAAAAGAAATGTAAAAAAGGAAGTCTCTGTAGATGTCACTAGTCCCAAGGCTATGAACTGATGTGGTTCAGTTTCAGAGAAGGCTAATTACCACCAACTAGCCTTTGAACACTCCTGGAAACATCTTTTGTCCTTTGAACTGGTGATAACAGGTTAAGATTCTATACAGGAGTATAAATCATGGAGAGGGCATTTACATCTCTCCCCATACAACACTGAGCATTATGCACTGGGAGTATAGCTTGGCATACAGCCCTTGTGTTGCATGCAGAAGTGGAGGGTTATAAACACAAGGCCAGCCAGAGCTATAAACGCAAACCAATCTTTAAACAAGTGAGAAGATTGACAGCTCAGTGGGTAAAGGCACCTGCCACCAAAGTGGCTGGAGTTCTGTCTCTGAGATTCACAGGGTAGAGAGCCAACATCCTCTGACCTTCAGCATGCACCACCAACACACGTGCACACCCACACATGTGGCAAAACACTTCAAAAGCCAAAAACCAAACAACTTTGTTTCACCTTGAAAACACTCGTATTTCCAGTATGAGATGGATGAAAACAATAATTCTTGAGAATTTGGTTCAAATGATCAAGTTATCTTTACACAGAAATGAGTCCTCTATAATTTTAATATAATTATATCATGGAAAAGTAATGTAAAATATGGAGTAAGTCTAAAGATTGCTTCTTACTCCGTGTACCTTTAAAAATATCTCGGTCAGTTGGCACCAGTCCTGCTGTACCTTGGCAAAACTGAACTTTGTATCATTTCTGGCCTTCAAAAACAATGTAGGCAGTACTTCCCTTATGCAGCAGCTTTTATTGTTCATTATCTATGCTTGGCTAATTTGAAAGCCAAACAACTCCCTAAGAGAATGCACTGTCATGAACAGGCTTCATTTTAACCTTATACAAAGTATAGCTAGAAAATATTAAGATGTAATGCTTATTCTTAAACCTTAGAATGCCTTTACTGATACAAATGGAACATTTTAAAGCAAAATGATTCGGGAACTTTTTATGCAAAAATGAGTATTTTTATTTTGGCAGCACTAAAAAGAAAAAAGTCAAAACCACTGTATTTCTACATTGAGGTGAAAACATTGCTTAAACTTTCTTATTAATCAAATACATTCCAAAAGAAATCACGTAATATGGGAAGGTTGAAAGCACAGGCAAATCTTAACACAACAGCACAGGAATCAGTAATACTGAAAAGGACTCTTCCGACAGGGCGCTTAACTTAACTTCTGAGTTATTAAACCAGTCAAACAATTCCTAATAACTGTGTCAATAGTGAAACTGGGTCTGTCCCAGCAATACTCTAATGATTTCATTATAATACTTCTTACTTTTGACAGTTTTAAATAAATCTTGCTGTACTTAAAATAACTTTTGAAAGTGGAAAAGTATACAAAGTTTTAGATAAAAAGATTAACAGATGTGACTTAAAATTTCCCCCCTTTTTTATCAACAATCTAATCATTACCTTTAAGCAGACACAGACTGAATTTTAAAACCCAAGTTCCAAAAGAAAATTTCAGTTTGAAATTTTAATCAGTCATAACTGAAAAGGATTACTATGTATTTGGACACCTTTTACAAGAAGTTTTATGTATTAAAGCAGAAACCAGTTCCTATACCATTTATTCAATTGTATATCCCATTGAGACAAATATAAAAAATAGAAGACTGTCACTTTTGCTTTTGCAATTGTGAATTTTTTTTCTCACTGCAGTCTTCTATAACTTTTACAGAGTTCATGGTCCCTAATATCTCCCCACCCTCCATTTTTCCTAGGTGGGGAAACGGCTGCCATAGCAAATTTCTCACCGATAACTAGAGTTTCTGGAAACATGTACTGTTTGTTATTATTTAATAATGACTCAATTTGGGCACTCTGGGTGGATGGCCTACATGTTTTCTTGTGATGCATACCACAGTCTCCAGCATGAAAAATCCTAGGAGCCTGAGGAACTAAGACTTTCCAGATATTAGGAAGACAAGCTAGAGTCAAGTACTGAAGAGTCCAGTCCCAGTTATAATCATCGTAAGTACAGAAAGTGTCCGTGCACTCGATAAGCTTCTGATAGGCATCTCGGGTCAAGGCTAGCCCCATATTGTGCTCTGTCGATTTCCAAGTTTTCACATCTACTTTGTCAGCAATGTCATAGAAACTCCGAGGGGTGGTGTAGGTCCCTAGAGAGAGGACATCACACCCAGGACACTCCTGCTGCTTCAATTTCCGCATCTTTTTGAAGACATGGTAAAAGTCTGGGGCTAAGTAGTGGTCCTCTTCCAGGAAAAGTATAAGGCCAGTGTAATCTTGAAGAACTTTAACTCTTTCCCAAACAAAGTGCAGCTTCCACCACCAATGATGTTTGGTTTGCGAGAATTTGGCCTCTCTGTAATGGCCGAAGGAGTCAGGGTATTCCGCATTGATGCACCCCAACTTCAGAGCTGCATTCTTCGTTAGGTCTCTGGGGCAATCTCTGGGATCACTACCCGGAAACTCATTCGGGTACAGCTGAATGCTGAATGGAAAGAACACTTGCAGAACCGGGCAGAAATCCACCTTAGAGATCAGATTGTTGATCTCTGCGGACCAGAAGTCATGGCTAAAGATGACTAGGACTTCATGAATACCCTGGGCTTTTCGAAGAGAGTCTATCAGCAGCCTGAGGTATTCCGGCCTGTTATGCACCTGGACCACCAGCACCAGCTCCCCGGGACTCCAGGCGCCGTCATTATCGACATTCCTCAGCATCTGATCAAAGTTCAACTGGTACACCAGGGACCGGTACCGCAGCGTTAGGTTGTCCACCTCCGGCCGCGGGACCGCGGGAACCAGAGGAGCGGCCGATTCGTTAGAAACCCTGCGGATGCCTACGGACACGGCGAAATGGCCCGCACCCCGTAGGGGCTCCGAGTCCAGCAGCGGCGGGGCAAGGGCGTCGTTCTTCCTTTGTCGCCCATTGCTACTCCAGAGGACGAAGCCGCAGGCGGCCACCACGAGCGTCAGGATTAGCACCTTCCGTTTGTAGATGCGGAACCTCATGGTCTCCAGGGCCGGGAGCGCGGGCGCGGAAAGGAGCTGGCGGCCTCTGCTCGGAAGGGGCGGGCGGGCGGCGCCGTCGCCTTGGCCTGTAGCCCTAGGAACTTGGCCCCCGCGGCGGCCCTCGCTAACTCATCCCGGGCCCCGGCGTCCTGGGGCCCGAAGGCTCTCAACTGCCTCGCGCCGCCCGGGCTCCGCACATCCTCTCCGGCAGTTGCAGCTCAAGCAGCCGCCCCGCCGCTACGAGCCGCGGCTTAGCGTCGCCTCGGTTCTCTCCATTCAGCACCCGGGGTCCCGGAAGAAGGCCAGCCGCGGCCGCCACACCGTGGCTCCTTTACCTGCACTGCCCGTGGCCCTGTGTCTTCTGCGCGCTCATCCTTGCTCGCACGGCAGAACGCCGACACCGAACGCCGCAGCCTCGCCCCGCTCCGGCAGCGACCGCTCTGACAAGCCGCGACTGGCCTGCGAGCGCCGGGGGCCCTCCGGCCCACACCCTCCGCCCCGCCCCGCCGGCCGCTGGTTGGCGCTTCCCAGAAGCCTCCGGAGGAGGCCGCTGCTTATTGGTTCGTAGTCCCGTCGCTCAGGTTCAGTTCCGACTTCCGCTCCGCTCGTCCCTTTCCTGTTCGGCGCGTGCGGTTGAGGCAGGCATCGCTGCCGCCGGTGTCTCGGTAAGTCTGGAGCTGAGCAGTAGTTGGTTCCTTGGGGACCGCGGTTGCCTGGAGGCCGGGGCCGACCGAGCTCTTTGAGGCGTGGGAAAGAGGCAGGTGCTGCCCGTCGCGGCTTGAGGTCAGGCCGTGGCCCTTTCAGAAGAGACGCTCCAGCATGGCGGCTCCTGGGCCGGGAGGCGTGTTGGCTGTTAACGACACGTCAGCCTTCGGGCCCGCTGGCCGCTGACGGTGCTTTAGGAGTGGGTGCGGTAAAGCCAAAACAGACGTGGCTCGGGGGAAGGAACGAGGCCGGTTGTTGGAGAAACTACTATATTTCATTGTACGCCCACCATAGCTAGAAAACGGAGAGAACTGATGTGGGGTTGTTGGGGGGGAAAAAAAGCTCATCTCGACCCGGATGCCACTACGTTGTCCTTGCAGTGAGCCACAGTAAGTTGAACGCTGTGTTTGTTTTGTGGAGAACTGTATTGGCTACTCCAAATGTCTGATACTGTGGATTTTTCTTTGGAGACGACTTTTTTTATGATGCTCAGGCTAACCTCGAACTAACTATCTTCTGCCTCAGCCTCCCAGGACATACTCGATCAGGTCTGATTTTGTAACTGCTAGTTTTATGTCTCGCTTTATTTAAAAAAAAAAAAAAAAAAAACCAAGAAGAAGCAGCTACGGTTTTTTTTATAGGCTTGAAGTGGTGAGAATTGAACCCCCATGTTTAAGCACACTAGGCAAGTGCCACTCAGCTGCATGTCCTGCCCAGCCCCTGAGGCACTCAAACAGTTGTACACGTGCCTGGCCTTTTATTCATGTGGAAAGTGAGTACTTACTGGGCTTACACATTTTAGACCATTACTGTTTTTTATATATTCCTACAAATTATATCTGTTTAAAACTTTTGCGTTTTAAGATCCTTAATGCCTGAAATTTTATTACACTTTTCATCGCAGACACTTCTACTGCAAAGATGGTCAACGTACCTAAAACCCGAAGGACTTTCTGTAAGAAATGTGGCAAGCATCAGCCTCACAAAGTGACCCAGTATAAGAAGGGCAAGGATTCCCTGTATGCCCAAGGAAAGCGGCGCTACGATCGAAAGCAGAGTGGCTATGGTGGGCAGACGAAGCCGATTTTTCGAAAGAAGGCCAAAACCACAAAGAAGATTGTGCTCAGGCTTGAGTGTGTTGAGCCCAACTGCAGATCCAAGAGGATGCTGGCCATTAAGAGATGCAAGCATTTTGAACTGGGAGGCGACAAGAAGAGAAAGGGCCAAGTGATCCAGTTCTAAAACTTGTGTTCTCTGAGGAAAATACTGAAGCAGTAGAAAAATGACCTGCTAGAAAATAAAGTTATTGTTAATGATACTAAGCCTTATGTTTGGATTCTAAGTAGAATTGATGTTTAGGGGTTTATGTTTTCAAGGACATACTTTCGAGTCAGGATTATCTCTGCCTCCTAAGTATTAGGATTACAGAATTGCACCATATCCTATTTCTGTGGTGCTCAGTTGGATTGAACCCAGAGCTTCCTATATGCAAGGTATACACTGAGTGCCCTACAAGAAGACACAAGTACCCAATAGTTACAGAATAATGGGCACAAAACATGTGGTTATGTAATTCATTTCCCAGATCTGGTGGCAAAGATATCATTCCACTCAGAATGGCTTACCGACTAACATTTAATTGGTCACATCTTCCTTTAGGTATTTTAAGATTTGCTATGTAATTGTTCATTACATTTTCCATTTTCAGACTTGTGGAAGTTAGTTAACTTACCATGGACAATGTGTTCGGTAATTCAGGAAAACTCCATAAAAAACTGAGGACAAAATTTTAATCCAATCAAAGAATTACTCCTTGCTGGGTGGGGTAAAAATTAGGACTGGAGAGATGGCTTAGTAGCCCTGGCTGCTTTTTTTTTTTTAAACCTCCTATATGTATTGATTCTTTTCCTAGAAGTATATGTGTAAGGATATTGGGTTCCCTGGAACTGGAGTTAGACAGTTATGAGCTGCCATGTAGGTGCTGGGAATTGAACCTGGGTCCTCTGGAAGAAGAGCCAGTGCTTGTTACTGATACAAGCCATCTCTTCAGCCCATGGCTACTCTTTGAGTTACAGGGGATCTAACACCCTCTGCTGACACCAGGCATGCATGTGGAACAGACACTTAGACAAGATACCCATTTGAATATAATCCCTTCTGACTCAATGTTTTATCTCAAACCAACTCTTAAGTAGAGTTAAAGATAATGAGGAGAACAAGCTTTTTCATTGGTAGTGGTGCCAGGGATTAATTTAGGGTCCTGTATATACTAGGCAAGTCTACTATGGACCTATACCATCATTGCCTAATTAAATAAACTTTTGGGAGATGGGGTTTCTAGCTTTGGCAGTCTTGGAAGTATGTACAACTGGCTGGCCTCAGGCCTCCTTTAAGGTTTGCCACTATATTTGACCCTCTGAATAAAGTTCTAATAAAAGTGTTCTCTGGGGCTGGGGAGATGGCTCAGTGGTTAAGGCTGTTCTTCTAGAGGTCCTGAGTTCAATTCCCAGCAACCACATGGTGGCTCACAACCACCTGTAATGGAATCTGAAGCCCTCTTCTGGTGTGTAAATCTTTAAAAAAGAAAAAAGTTCTCTGCTGCTGGCCAGTGGTGGAGTACACCTTAAGCCTTTAATACCAGCACTTGGGAGGCAAAGGCAGGAATCCAAGGCCAGCCTAGTCTACAGAGTAAGTTCCAGGAGTGCTAAGGCTATACAGAAACTTGTCCTGAAAAACCAAGGGAAAAAAAAGTGTTCTAATGCTTGATACAAATGTTTGAATCTTTAGAAAACGAAAAATTTCAAATGATAAAATTTTAATAAAATATAGGTGAAATCTGTTTCCCCTTCAAGCTGAACAGCAACATACTAAACAGGGAGGGTTGTCTCCAGTAGCCTCCATTCCTCCAAACCAATTAGCTCTGGCCTACCTGGAACTCATGTAAACCAGGCTAGCCTCCAACTCAGAGATCTGCCTATCTCTGCCTCCCAAGTGGCAAAATAAAGTATGTATCATGGTTTGGGGGGATAGAATATTTAGTGACAAATACTCCCCACTAGATCCTCAAGGAATCCAATCAGTAAAACTAAGTTTCCACTTTCTCTTTCAAAAGTGGAAAAGGAAAAAAAAAAAAAAAAAAAAAAAAAAAAATATATATATATATATATATATATATATATATATACATAAAGGACATTCTGAAATTTATAAAAGCTAACCTAGTACTTGAGTATATGGAATGTCAGGAAAGCGTACTATTCTGAAACTACACTCTAAAATCACTCTATATTCTAAATCTGTAATTATGCACATAGATTATGTATCCCTAATTTGGAATGCTCGGGAGAAGTGGTGGATTTTTTTAGTTTTTACTTTTTTTTTCTTGCTTATTTGTGAGACAGGGTTTCTCTGTGTAGCCTTGGAACTCTATAGACCAGGCTGGCCTCAAACTTAAACCTCTACCTCCCAAGTGCTGGGATTAAGGCAAGAAGTGTGGGAATTGTGAGATTTCAGAAATTTTGAATGGAGACCAGAAGCGGGATTGGATCTCGTTACAGGCATTTTAAGCTGCCCAAGAAGAGTGCTGCCATCTGAACTCAGGTCCTCTGGAAGAGCACTATTAGTTCCTAACCACTAAACTTTTTGGCCTTTATAACATTAAAATTTAAACATTAGTGTGGGTGTTTACTTGAACATATTTCTGTGCACCATGTTTGTATTATTCCTGAGAACTTCAGAAGAGGGTTTCAGATTCCCTGGGACTGGAGTTACAGTTATTGCCTTGTGGTTGCCGTGATTGGGGGGTCTGCTGCAATAGCAACCAGTGCTCTTGTTTTTTTTTGTTGTTGGTTTTTTTTTAAAGACTTGTTTACTTATTTAATGTATGAGAGTACATTATAACTGTTTTCAGACACACCAGAAGGCAGCATGAGACCACATTACAGATGGTTAAGAGCTACCATGTGGTTGCTAGGAATTGAACTCAGGACCTCTGGAAGAGTAAGTATTCTTACCACTGAGCCATCTCTCCAGTCCTGGGCTTGAAATTGTTGCTGCTGCTACTATTTTGAGACAGGGTCTCCCTGGGTAGCTCTGGATGGTCTGGAACTCATTATGTAAAACAGGCTAGCCTCAACCTCAGAGATCCACCTACCTCTTCTTCCTGAGTACTGGGGATTAAAGATGTGTGTTATACCCAGCTCGCTTGAATTCTTGTCCAGTTCAGAGACAATGGGAACAGCTGGCAGGTTCAGATCCATGCTGGCATGCTGGCCTCTTCTAATGTTCAGCTATGTTGCCATCACTATAATTACAATGCTCGCCCCCCCCCCCCCGTCCCAATCTTTCTCAGAAGACAGCTGATGCCCAGAGAAGCCTGCATCCCTGCAGCCTTACTGGAGTTTCTGTAGAAGGGATGGATGAACCAGCCCATCACCAGTCGTGTAACAGTCTCCACTTTACTAAGGATGATTAGACTCCATAGAACAGTTCACAAGGCCCCAAGTACCCCACATATGCTCAACAGCAGACACCATCCAGAGCATTCAATTGTTGACTTTTTTCTGTGAAACCAGTGCTCTTATATTACATGTTTTAAGTTATTCTGCATGCCTGTGTGCAACTTGCAAGAATCTGTTCTCTCCTACCATGAGTACCAATGATTTACATGTTGTACTGGCTGGTTTTGTGTCAACTTGACACAAGCTGGAGTTATCACAGAGAAAGGAGGCTCAGCTGGGGAAATGCCTCCATGAGATCCAGCTGTAAGGCATTTTCTCAATTAGTGATCAAGGGGGAGGGCCCAGCCCATAGTGGGTGGTGCCATCCCTGGGCTGGTAGACCTGTGTTCTATAACAGAGCAGGCTGAGCAAACCATGGGAAGCAAGCCAGTGACATCCCTCCATGGCCTCTGCATCAGCTCCTGCTTCCTGACCTGCTTGAGTTCCAGTCCTGACTTCCTCTGGTGATGAACTGCAATGTGGAAGTGTAAGCTGAATAAACCCTTTCCTCCCCAACTTGCTTCTTGGTCATGATGTTTGTGCAGGAATAGAAACCCTGACTAAGACACATGTCATGCTTTGCAACAAGGACCCTTACCTACTGAGCCCAAGAACATTCTTAACACCTGTGTGATTAGGATTACGTATTTGATTTCACTTCATTAGAATTTAAGATGTAGGCCTGTGTGGTGGTGCACAAAGTAGATCTCTATAAATCAAGTTCCAGGGTAGTCAACAGAGAAACTTTCTCGAAAAAGCAAAACAACAAAACCCAAAGTAGCTCAAACACAAAGCTCTGGCTTTAATCCCTAGCACCACCAACCATGATGGATATGCGGTGCACATGCACATGGGCACACAGAATAACAGACTAACTACAGTGTATCCTAGATTCTTGAGGCAGAAACTAACCTTGCAATTATATGTTAACTTCACAATAAGATTTAAAGATCTATTTAGTGTTTTGCCTGCATATATAATATGCATGTGTGCCACATGCATGTCTGGTGTCCCTGGATTTCAGAAGAGGACATGGGATTCTGTAGCACTTGAGTACTTACAGTTGTGAGGTGTAACATGGATCCTCTGAAAGAGGGTATATGCTCTTAACTGCTGAACGATTGATTCACTCCCAAAACTAAATTCACTTTTAATTAAATTAAAATTCCAGAGTTAAATGGCTGAAAATGCTAACATGATATACATTTTCTTGCCATGCAAATATACAAAAAGCTTCCCTTTCTCTAATTTGTTACTGCTAATGCACAAATAAATACTCAACTGATATACAGCTAAAAACCTTTCTGTTATCACATTAATTACTTTAACATTTTAGAGGAATTTACAAAACAGGTTAGAGAACAAAAGTAAGAGATGACAGGAGCGTCCGTTCTACCCATATTATCTACTAAGACCACAGTGTGGGCAACAGTGTGTAGATTCATTGTAGTCGTTCCTTGAATGAAAGATTGTACGCAGAATCTTCCACAGACACAGGTTTTGGCAGTATCCAAATCATGGCAAAGATGGTAAGGAATTATATCAGGGCCATATGGAATTCTAATGGAGAAAAATATATATTGTTAAGAGATTGTTTTAATAAAGATGTATTTATTTATTTTATGAGTAAACTGTTGCTATCTTCAGATACACCAGAAGAAGGCATCAGATCCCATTACAGAAGGTTGTGAGCCACCATGTGGTCGCTGGGAATTGAACTCAGGACCTCTGGAAGAGCAGTCAGTGCTCTTAACCACTGAGCCATCTCTCCAGCCCCTTGTTATAAGATTTTTAATTCCATATATTTGGACAAGAATTAGAATATTGAAGTTGGGTGTGGTGGTGCACAGCCTTAGTCCCAGCACTTGGGAGACAGAGGCAGGCAGATCTACGTGGGCTGAGGTCAGCCTTGTCTACAAATTCAGTTCCAGGTTAGCCAGTGCTACACAGAGAAACCCTTTCTTAAAAAACAAAACAGGGGCTAGAGAGATGGCTCAGTGGTTACGGGCACTGTCTGTTCTTCCAGAGGTCCTGAGTTCAATTCCTGGCAACTACATGATGGCTCATGGCCATCTGTCATGGGATCTGATGCCTTCTTCTGGTGTGTCTGAGGATAGTTGTAGTGTACTCCTATACATAAGGTGGCTAAATCTTTTAAAAAAAGGAAAAACAAACAAACAAAACCCAAAATAATCAGAACACTGAGTTATAATGAAACAAGAATAAAGAAGATCTTAAATTCAAGGCCTGACTGGGCAGAGGATACTTTTATGGAAGGGTACTTTTAGCCTAAGGTTCAGTCTTCAGTTTAAAAAAAAAAGAAGTGGGTATGGTAATGTGCAGATGAACCCCAGGCAGGAAGATTGCAAGTTTGGGGCCAACCTGAACTACATAGTAAAGTTTGTCTGCGGTAGGTGCTAGGGGGTAAAGCTCAGCAGGTAAAGTCCTTGTAGAGTAAGCTCGAGGATCTGAGTTTGATCCACAGGGTCCACACACAATCTCAGTACAGTGTGGCACTTGTAATCTCAAGATGGAAAAGATGGAAACAGGTAGATTCCAGGCTCCCTGGTTGGCCAGCCTAGTCTACTTGATGAGTTCAGGATAAAAGGAGACCATCTAAAAAAATAAGGATGGCCCTTAGGGAATGATTCTTGAGGCTGGTGTTTGATGCTTGAATCATACTTGAGTGAGCATAAATACACATACACTCTTTTCTTTAAAATACATCTTTCTAGTATTTTGTAGGTACTCAATAGTCCTAATGCCATTCTATTGCTGTGTCAAAGAGCAACTCTGGAAGAAAGGTTTCTTTTATGTTATACTTCTGGGTCACAGTCAAATCAGTAAGGGAAAGAAATCAGGTAGGAACCCAAGCCAGAGCTTGAAGCAGAAACCACAGAGGAACACACTCAGAGTGTGTGCTGACTCACTCAGAGGCTAGCTCAGGCTAATAATGTTCAGCCAGCCTATTTATATAGCCTAGACTACCTGCACTGAGACAGGAGAACCCACATTGGGTTGGGCCCTCCAGCGTCAACTGCTAATCAAGACATCCCTTCACAGACAGTGCCACAGACCAACCTGATAAAACAATTACTCAACTGACACTTCTCAGGCAATTCTAGACTGTCGAGTTGACAGTTGATGCTAATAGGCCAGCTCACTTACTAGCTTCCATATCTATATGAAATAAACTTAAACAACAAACAAACACAAATGCAAAAACCTAGCAAATAAACAAAACCAAGGCAATGTAGTTCACTCTCACAAACTGTTCAGAGCTAAGAGCAACAGAACCAGCAGTTACAAAGTCCTTCATGTGCAAAATGTTTTGGTATAATATTAGCTCATTTAGCCTCAAAATTCTGTAAAAGTATTATCCCAATTTCTGATGAGATTAAGAGGTTAACTAACATGCTAAAGTCATATAAATGGGTAAAGCCAGTCTGGCTTGACAGACCACACTTCAGCATTGTGCCAGACTGGAATCAAACTTCTCTGTGCATTAGGATCACACAGAGATCTAATTAAAAACAGTTGATCCCAGTCTTTTTTTTTTTCTCCCAGAACTGGATCTTTTTATGTAGCCTTGGCTGTCCTGGAACTAGATCTGCAGACCAGGCTACGTTTGAACTCAAGAGATCTATCTGCCTCTGCCTCCAAAGTGCTGGGATAAAGGTATATGTTACCACCACCCAGCCATGTCCCCATTCTTAAAAGTCCCTGTAGCAAGGGTCAGGCTATGCACATTAGGAGTTATTAAGATTGACTGTTGGGCTAGGTGAGATGGCTCACTGGGTAAAGGTGCTGTGGCCAAGCCTGATGACCTGAGTTTGATCCCTGGAACCAACATAGTGGAAGTAAAGAACCTACTCCCACAAGTTGTCCTCTGACCTTGTCCAAATGCTGTGGTATTGTAAATGCCCCCACTACTCCCTGTTTTTACCAAATACCTAAAAAATTAAATGCCAAAAAAGACTATTACTTCGAGTTTCACCAGAATATTAGGATGCTATTCAAATTCCATATTTCATGACTGAAGTCTTACCTATAGGATAGCACGGCTCGTATACAAGATTCTAGTAAAGTTAATGGTACTTGAAGCTTTATAATTGGAAGGTCTTCTGGTTTCTCAAAAGTATTCCCAAAAAGGTCCAAGTACTCCAGGGATAACATTTTAAACTCACAAGGTAGATTTCTAAGTTTGTTTCGAGCTGCTGATAGAAAACGAAGGTTTGTTAGTTGTCCTATCTTGAAAGGAAGGTGAATCAGCTGATTATCGCTAAGGTTTAAGTTGGTAAGTCCCCGGAATTGACAAAACTGCACAGGGAGTGCTTTAATTCTGTTCTTGCTGAGATCCAGACTCTGAAGTGACTTCTGGAGTGTGGATTCACACAACGACACACTAAATGACTCCAGCTGATTGTCATTAAGGTTAAACTCTTGAAGGTGGGTGAGGTCTCCAATTGTGGCTGGAAGCTTTTTTATACAGTTGTGGCTCAGGTCTAACTTGGTAAGATTTTTTAAGCACAGCATACGCATATCAATTCGGGCAAGCCCACAGTGAGAAGCCTGAAGATGTTCCAGAGAATATGGAAAGTTTTTGCTTAGAGGATAATCCCTTTTGGATGTGATAACCATTTTGGTTTTAAAATTTTCAAATTCTGAAGTCTTCACTGGTTTTAGTGTTGAAAGTGGTGTGTTGACGTCACAGCCTTTATGAGCCAGTCTCATAGCTGAAAGGAATGTCTTTAAATTGCCAGGATTGGCCTGAATAAATAAAAACAAGTTATACAATTATAAGTCCCATTTTAAATACTTGATGCTTGCTACTTCTTTCCTTAAAGCCCTATAGCTTCATAAATAGGTTATCTAATCAGTTTTGAAATGGACTTATAAAAATATTTTAGTGTTTGGTCTAAATTTTAACTTTGAAAGACTTGGGGGGTAGTGAGAGGGCTGGTGGGTAAAGGTGTTTATTGTTAAACATGGCAGCCTGAGTTTAATCCCTAAAACCTACAGAGAGGAAGAAGAGAACCAAATCTGCAGATTTCCCTCAGACCTCCACCCATGTACAGACACACGTGCATGCACGCACGCACGCACGCACGCACGCACGCACGAACGCACGCACACACACAGAATAAGGTTAGGGTGGAACTGGTATGCAGGTCAACAATTAAGAACACTTGTTATTCTTGCCAACAACCCAGGGTCAGGTCCCAGCACCCATCTTAGGCTGCTGACAACTGTCTGTTTTTCTCTGCCTACAGATCAGAGGTAAAGTCTCAGATACTGTACCAACACAGGTCCTTGCTGCCATTCTCCTTGCTACCATGATAATGGACTATCCTCTGAAACTGTAAGGGAGCCTCCAACTAAATGCTTCTTTTATAAAAGTTGCCTCAATCATGGTATCTTTTAACACAAATAGAACAGTGACCAAGACACACATAAAAATATGCATTATTAATAATAACAACAAAATTTAAAATAAAGTTAAAAGAAAATAAAATAAAAGAAAAAGAAAAAAGAATAATAACAAAAGCCAGATACTGGAAAGGTACATGTGGTGGCTCAGGCCTGTCTGTCTTCCCAGCACTAGAGAAGTTGAGGCAGGATTGCTGTCAGTTTTAAGTTAGTATGGTCTCAGAGCCTATCTTGAACAAAACAGACACCTGCAAGAATCTGTCTCTAACTGCAGGTCTCAGTTCAGGGTCTGCCAGATGGCTCTGGACCAAAAGGCTGAAGACAGATGCTCCAACATTATAAGAAATTAGGCGACTGACCAGGTAATCAGCAGTCTCTATAATTTGTTTAAGTTTTGGAAGCTATGTTTTTATGCTTCCTAATATATTCAGGTAATATTTAATTTGTTCTTGGATTTCTAACTGGGTTGAAGACTATTTATAGTCTTATAAGCAAACTTAAGTTGTTTAGCATTAAGAGATATGACATAGAGTTGAAAGCATGGTTTTCAGATGGTGGTACTGGCTGAAATCAACATAATTCAGGTATAGAATTTTAAGTTCTTTAGTTAGGAGTTTAGGTGGAGTACTTTATCTACTTGACAAATACGATGGACTGGATGTTAATTTACATAATTGTATGGGTATGCTCAATTTATGCCTGTGCAAGAGAACTTTTTTTATTTGCACAGAAAAGGTGAGGTATTGGGGATTGGTTCTAATGCTTTGATTCAACTGTCCAAATGCTGAAGATCCTTGTCCCCAGTTGGCTTTTGATTGATTAATAAAGATGCCAACAGTCAATGGCTGGGCAAAGGGAGACAGGCCAGGACCCTTAGAGTAGCAAGAGCTGAGAACTGGGAAAAGGAGACAGAGAACCGCCATGGGATGCAGGAGCTACAGGAGAGAAAGCCAACCAGTCATGTGAGAATCTGGGAGGTGGGTTTTTCTGATTGGGCCTAGGGTAGCAGGGGAACGTTTAGGAGTGCCCAACCTTTGAGGTAGCCAAGGCATTTAAAAATTAACTGGTGTGTATGTGTGCATGTCTTCCATTCTTGAGTCTAGATAGCTCCTGGGCAAGTGCACTCATGTAGCCTGCTGGGACCAGAGTGGTACAGGTTATCAAGATGTTTTAACAGCCAAACAATCTCTGTTTCTGGATACAGTCTTCCTGTGTATCCCTGAATGGCCAAGAACTTGACATGTACATTACACCAGTCTTGGGCTTACAAAAAATCCTGCCTTTGCTTTTGGAGTGCTGGGATCACAGCATTTGGTACTGCGCCTGGTTTGCATATTTCTGCTACTATTTCCAATGTCCTACCTTACTCAGACAGATGTCCACAGGAGGCTTCTTTAACCGGACAGTGGCTTTCCCCTCATGCACAAATTTGGTGAAGAGCTGCTCAATGTTCTCTCTTAGCTAATGAAAAGTGAAAAGAGAAGGGATTGGGGGACACAAAAGGAGAATTACTACCCAATAATACTGACAGAAGAATGCGCCAGTCGTCTTCCAGGTTTTAGTTCAGTTTTTAGTTCCATGTCTAAGTGTTTTAAGGAATTCTTGTTTTTTTTTAAGCAGCTGAATATTACAGCTCACAGCCAGCTGACACTGGGCATTACTGCTGAGTGACTTCCTTCATTTCTAGAGAATGTTTCCCTCTCTTCCAACCTAACTACATGGCTATGGTCACAAGAGCCAGCAGTAGTTCTCACCTTCAGAGTCGCAGTCCCTGGTCCAAGTGAGTAAGCCTTCTGCTAGATTATATGCAAGCTCCATGAGAGCAGAAAGCTTGTCTTGTTACTATGGTAACCTCTGAACTAGATCGACGACAGACATAACTGATGCTCAAAACTTTTCGTAACAGATGTGCTTGCTTTAGACTTCAACAACTCTTTACGGAGAGGCTGTTATGTACCAGGCACCACAATGAGAATGTGGAGCAGTGTTTAGTAAGAATGGCATGCTGACAACAGGTATTGAGTTGACAGTCTGAGGGAGGTCCTCCTTACCACTACTCTCTAACATGCACAAGGTCCTGGGGGTTCAATCCCCAGCACTCAAAAATTAAATGAATGAATAAAAATAAGTAATTTGCATAAGACAATACTTTCTTCCCTCAAGTAAATATTCGTTGTGAATTACATAAAAGGGAAAGAATCCTAGAAAACATAAAATTCGCTAAAAAAAACGATTCAGGGGGATGAATCATTTCCTCATCTCCATTCATAGTAGACACAAAGACATCTTGTTTTGGCCAAAAAAGCAGTACGTGGTAATGGAGGAAAACGGATTTTATAAATTTTGCTTTCAAACTTCGGGTTCAGTTACGGATAGACTAGACTCGAGTTTGCCACCAGTATTACAGGCACAAACAATCTCTGGACCTAAGTCGGGTCAAGCATTTTCCAAACAACGTACGGGATATATGTGGCAAACCTCTTTAACAACAATGTCAAGATTTAGCCCAAACTAGTTTGGATAGTATTCATTGTTACATGCACTTTCTATGTGCTGGAGATTTAACCAAGAGCCTCATAGAGCTCCTCTGCGGCAGTGTCAGAGGTTTGTACACGGGCGGGATAGCAATCTACCATCTCACGCCCCCAGAAGCCAGTAGCTGAATTAAGGAGTGTGTGGGTGATCAAGGCGCCGCGGACGGGTACCTACCTGGTAGCGGGTTCCTTGCTTGTCCTTCATGGTGGAGACCAGCAGGCAGGCGTGGCCGCCGGGCTCTGTCCTTGCCCCAGGCTGCAGCTCATTCTTGCCCGGGGACTGGCAGAGGCTCACCACCGCTCGCACGCCCTTGCCTCGGCTCTTGAGCCCTAAAGTTGGCAAATGACAGCTACGGACCTCAACTTCGCAGGGCAGCCTCATCCTGCAGGTAGCTGGCCTCTCCGCCCGTCAGGCTTTAAAACTTGGCGCTTCCTGCCCGTCAGGGCCCCCGGGGTCCTCGCATTGGAGCTGTCCGAGGCGCGCCTGAACTCACTGGCTTTATGGCTTCTCAAAGTTCTACTCCAAATTCCCCGTAGGATGGTGGAGTTCCAATATTTTAGCATTATTGAACGTTTAGTGACCAAACCTCTGCGTGCTCGGAGCGCACGGAGGACCCTCCTTCTGTCTTTGGACAGGCGACCGCTGAGGGCACCAGGCTCTTAGCTGCGGTCGTGGTGGGTGCGGTTGCGCTGCAGGTCCCAGGGTTCCGGCGTTGTTTGGACTAGCCGACCCGGGATAGGGATACCTGCAAGTCAACTGTCCCCTTGTCTATAGAGACAGACGCCTGCGAGGAAGTACTCTCCCCAGGCACCATTGCAAGTCAGAGCGGAGCTTTAAGTGACAGTACGGGGCGAGGCCATTCCTGTTGAGCAAGCTTTACTTTGCAGCCATAGTCGGCCTTGGAAAGACGGTCGAGACTCACGTTCACTCCTCATTTCTTTTATTTACCTAGCCCGTGGGGTGGGAGATACCCAGCCCCCCCCCCCCCGACCTGTCCTCTCAGAGTAGGAGAGCGGGGGGGGGGGGGGGTTGAGAGGACTGTGGAAGGGGGTGAGCGGGATGTAAAGCGAGTAAGTGAAAAAATTAATTTTAAGAAGCACTGCACAAATCGGGCTGTCTTACCTTCAGTGTCTTGGGTATCAAGTAAAAGCTGCAAAATTGCTCAGCGACACATTTATTTATTTGTTTGTTTATTTATTTACTGAGCTCGGGCTAGGGACACACTTACTCTCTAAGTGAAGTGGTGCATTAGAAACCCCTTTTGCCTTATCCTGGTGGTGGCCTTGTAGTAAAACAGTTCATTTAAGTTGCACATTTTAAATCGTGAAATGATGTTCAGAAATACCAATTTTCAATTTAACCGTGGCAAAATTACGATTTAGCCTTAAACGAACATCCCTGATTACATACAGCATGCTGAATTGTGTACGAATTGGTTTCATGTTCTCAAAACCACACAAATTCAGGAGCTAGGCAAAGATAATAAATTGACACCTGACTACTACACTGTGGTCAGGCAGAGATCGGCAGCTCTTGCCCGCTGGAGCTTCGTGTAACAAATGGAGCATGCCCAGTTGGCTGAAAAAGACCGGAAGGCCTTCTGGGCTTCATGGACCTAACAGAACAAGTGCTGGAAAAGCCCTGTGGTAAAAATTTCGGAGAGACCCTTGGCTATGTAAAAGGCCCAGGGAACCTCGTGTGCCTTTAAAAAAAAAAACACAAAATTAGGGCTGGAGAAATGGCTCAGAGGTTAAAGAGCACTGGCTGCTCTGCCAGAGGTCTAATTCTCAGCACCCACATGGTGGCTCATAACCACCTGTAATGAGACCTGGTGTCCTCTTCTAGGCTGCAGGCATACACGCAGGTAGAACGCTGTGTACCTAAATACACCATCCCTTTCCCCACACAAATAGTATAAGAATATTTTTTCATTTTAATTCTAGGTGTAGGGATATGGGGCTGTTCCCGATTATCTCGAAGAGCCATGGTTTCACCAGCTATGGATAGTTTCTGTGATTATGTAACATTTGGAATTCTGGGAACTTTTCAGAGCGTATGTAAATGCTAGAGCCCCGAGAGGCGGGGTGGGTGGTTGTTGGTCATTCAGGGGGTGTTGGTTGTAGTTTGTTAGTAGTGGTGCTCAAATAAGAAACAAGAAAGAAATTAGATTCAGAGCTCTCTGTGTGTCTCTCTCCCTCCTTCTCTCTTCCTTCCACCTTCCCTCTCCTTCCTCCTTCTTTCTCTCCTATCTAGTGATAGGGAGTGAAAGCCAGGAGATAAAGGGTGGGAAAAAGAAGAACCCTCAAAGTAGCAAAGCAAAAGACCTGATACACACTCCCATTCTCGGGAGTGCTCTCTCTCTTGAAATAAATTGTGTTTATCTTTATTTTCAACTATGTGTTCCATGGGGCAGTCCTTTCTCTTGGAACACGAGCTTCTTAAGCGCTAATATACCGAGCTGTGGTTATTTATGCTTGTCTTAACCTCTAGACCACACGCTTCCTGGGTTCTGAGTTATTAGTGTTATCTACAAGACATAGGAAAGCATATTTGCAAAAGGGTAAATCAACAGCACATGTAGATAGGTTACTTAAATTATAGGAATGCATGCTATTTGTTTAACAAACAGAGCAGGCTCATCTTAAATCCACACTTAATCTTAGTCAGAAGGCTGAGAAGCAATCATCTTAAACCCATATTCCTTGAGTAAGTAGATAGCCATTTGGTCTCTATTCTGATTCATTCTCCCTCTACCTTGGAGGCAGGGCAGAAAAGTAAGCTTTAAATGGATTCAAGTTTTAGAATCAAACGTGAAAAGATAAAAGCATCACTGGGAAATATTTTCTTTTAAATAACAACAACTACCACCAAAAGAAAAAACAGTGAAAGGAATTGGGAATTTCATCTAGGTATTTGGGGCAGCTGGACAAGTAATCTACCATTAAGCCATGTCTCTAGTGAATCTATTACTTTCCTAAGGATTCTCCCTCACACACATGCACACAAACACAACACACAAACCTTAAAGCAGTAATTTAAGAAATAGAAAAAAAATTACATAAACTTAAAAATTTCCACATGGCTAGCAAGATATCTCAAAAAGTAAATAGTGACACTTATATCTTGGGGATAATGAACAGCTGTCTAATTAGACATGAGGCCCATAGGGGAAATCCTGCCTATTGCTGGAAACTTAGCCAATTAATTACCCTTGGCTAGTGAGGTCCTGGGTATTAGAGCAGAACCAACTACCACCACCTTCCTAAACTAGTATCATTCCTAACTTCATTCCAAATGCTTGGCTGCATACCAAAGACAAGCTTAACTACCACCCTCCACCAGAGCTGCTCCTCTAGGCAGCCGATGGACTGTTACAGAAAGCCAAAGCTGGACAAAAGGAAGAGATCAACATGCTGTGGGAATGCATGTCCAGCCCCAACCAACACATTTCAGCACAACCTCAACACAACCCCCACACCCCAGGCTCTGGGAGCATCTCAGATTGTAAGGGCCGGAGGACAAATACATCTGCTTCCAGGAAAACCCCCACCAGTGAAACAGAAACCCTGTGCATCTAAACAATAGCAAGAGCAGTTGAAGTGCCACTGGGAATGGCAGAAATCTCACAACGGCACTGCTAGAGGAAATGAAAGACTGTTGAGAGAGCCTTCCTCAGGCCTGAGCCTCTAAATGGTCCTTAAGTGGCCTGCCCTGAAAACATGCACATATAGGCAACCATAAGTGGATCCAGCAAGTTGTATTTGTTTATTTAAATGTGTATGTGTGGTGAGCTCTTGGTGTCGCTTCAAGGATCTCAGCAAGAATATTTGACATTGGGCTAGGACAAGAAAGTAGGCTCAACAACAACAACAACAAATAGAACTGTAATTGGAAGGGTTGAGAATCCCGTGTGTTTGTGTGTGCTTCTGTGTGTGTTTGTGTAAAACACTAGATTCAAAGAATTTGACAACAGAAATTAAATTACATCTGGTCTTTAAATATGTGACTCTTTCATTATAAAATAATGGTTAAGGGCTGTCTACCAAAATCCCAAAGTAGCATACTTTTCCCATAAGTTCTCATTAGAGGTCGTCTGCAAAGGGCCTTTTTTTCTTAATTGTTGTATTCTGTGCTACATCCTATATCTAGCTAAAATTTTCATTTCATGGGGTAGGGCTTTGTGCAGTTTTAGGTTACTTTTGTGGAAGCATAACGTCTAGCTTTTATTTTTTGTTAGAAACTTGCATTGTGAAATTTGTTGTTAGTTGCTCTGTTATCAAATTAGCTAATGAAAGCAACCTTTATTTCACGTTCTTTTCCTCAGATTCAACCACCTGAACTGCTCTTGATGACACAAGCTAGGCCAGTCCTGGACGACGAAGCATTAGAACAGGGAGAGTCAGACAATTATGGGCAAAATACCGAGTTCTGGGCCTGTCTTGCCTATACAGAAAGACTGTTACAAAAACAAATAAAAAATAAATTTAACCAACTACATTTAGGTATCTAATATATTACCGAGTACTCACATATACTTAAGATCTTATTCCCCACCCCATGGAAGGATGGAGAGGAAAGTATCAGGTTAAAAGATTAAAAACCTGTTATAAACAAGAGGAAAAGAAACCCCTATCGTTGATGACTACTCATTGCACTTGATTTAAGTTGTCCTATAATTTCACACCAGTAGGTGTCAGTACCGAGCGAAGGTAAAAATCGTATTTCTAAGTGAGCGTTTGGGTTAAAAGAAAAGGTAAAAGATTACGGTTGGACTGTCTTGTATGCGAAAAGGGTGAATTAAAAGGAAAAATAAGAATAGATAGAATTAATAACGTAAGTGTCCAAAAGAGACGGGGTCTCGCTATGTTGCCCAGGCTGGAGTGCAGTGGCTATTCACAGGCGCGATCCCACTACTGATCAGCACGGGAGTTTTGACCTGCTCCGTTTCCGACCTGGGCCGGTTCACCCCTCCTTAGGCAACCTGGTGGTCCCCCGCTCCCGGGAGGTCACCATATTGATGCCGAACTTAGTGCGGACACCCGATCGGCATAGCGCACTACAGCCCAGAACTCCTGGACTCAAGCGATCCTCCTGTCTCAGCCTCCCGAGTAGCTGGGACTACAGGCGTGCGCCACCGCGCCCGGCGGTCGGCGAGGGCGGCGGGGAGATACTAGAGCTTCGGCGGCCCGTGACGTCACCTACTGTGCCCGCCCGGCCAGCCTTAGAAATGTCACTCAAAGCACACGGACCAATGTTGTCGCACTACGCACACGTCACGTTTCAGCGTTGTATTCTGGGTAAAGCGTGGCTCCAAAAACTTTGAAGAGCGCACGCGTCAGCCTGCTCGTTCCTTTTTCCTCGTTGCGCGTCTGAAGGCAAGATGGGTCACCAGCAGCTCTACTGGAGTCACCCGCGGAAGTTCGGCCAGGGCTCTCGCTCTTGGTAAGAAGCCGGTTATGGAGATCGCGGTTAGTGGGAAGGGCCACTGTTGGTGGCGGGGTACTCGAAACTCAAGGTCCGCGAGGGGCGCGCAGGGCGCTCGGAGCCGCCGTCGCCATTACGGGCTTGTGCTAGGCCGAGCGGGCCCTGCTGCGGGCGGTGGTGCGAGTTGAGAAGTGCTGTGACCTTATGCATCAACGCCATCTCCTTTTTCTTCCTCCTTCCAGCCGCGTCTGCTCTAACCGCCACGGCCTGATCCGTAAATACGGACTGAACATGTGCCGTCAGTGCTTCCGGCAGTACGCGAAGGACATAGGCTTCATCAAGGTACGCGCGGGCGGGAGCGAGAAGAGCGAGTCCACACAGAGGACGGTTTAAACAGTTCCAGAAGGGAAGGGTGAAGGATTTAATGCCATCCCAAACTTAGGTGTCAGATTGTTGAAATTGTTCTAACTTGTAGGATATAGAACAGTTTCTACACAGGAGCTGAATCTTTTCTAACCGAGTACCTGTCTTAAATTTCTGGCCGGGAAGAGCTCATACTGGGAAGAGCCTTAGGTTTCAGACCCTGTAAACACTTAATAACCCTGCTTGAAGTTTCAAGTCTTATTAATTCTTCAGAACTCACTTTTAAATAAAATTCGCCTGCTTTTTATTTACCAGTTTTTTGTTTATATGTGCTGTCGAAGTGAGCACTGTTTTTGTTTTTTTTAAACGGGGCTTTTATGTATCCCAGGCTGTCCTAAATTTTCTGGGATTAAAGGTGTACATCACACCCAGATGCAGGACCAATTTAAAATAAGCTTGTGTTTAGTGGACCTACATGTTATTTTTACACTGCTCTCTGAGGTGTAGCAGATTTTTAAGCTCAGACTTCCATCATTGATCGAAATAACCGCTGTAAGCCTAGTGCTAAAGTTTGAAGATTTGAATGATTCATTTTCAGTGTGTCAAGGTTGGAGAATGGTTCCTCCCTGTAGTCCCAAGTTTTTTTCCAGTTAAGATGAACTGTAAAAACTTGTACTTGGTAACTCTACAGAATACATGACATGGTTAACATCATTTTGTGTGGTATTATATTGGGAAATAATTCTTAGAGGGAACCAGTTAAAATTCCAGAATCACACTCTTTAAGTAATGAGTTTGCCTGTGTGCTTTCTTTTGCAGTTGGACTAAGCCACCTTGAATGGATTATTCGACTGACTGCCTACCCAGTGAAACCGGATCATGCTAGTCTTTGTGCACAAAGAATAAAAAAGTGAAGACTTTAATTCCTCTGTGTGTGTTTCTTTGTTGTTGTTTTGGTTTTTTTTGGGGTTTTTTTTTGTTTTTTTTTTAGAAAAAGGGAGGAAAGATCTGGTTGGATTCAGGAAGCCTTACTCTTTATGTCTGTTGGAAGTGTAGGGCTGGGTTTATTGCGCTCTAACCCAGCTTCAGAGTAAGAGGCTGAGGCAAAAATGAATTTGAGGCAAGAGGAAATGGAACCAAGACAATTAGAAGTGATGTTGGGCGGCACGGGTGCCTTGTGTTCTCAGCTCTCTGAGTGAATATACTTGAAGGAAAAGACTTAGGTTACTTGGAAGTTTAGCAAAGCCGGCTGAGGGTGGAGATCTAAGTGATGTGTGCCACTAATCCTAGCATTTGTGGTGGAGGCAGGAGATTATACCTTCAGAAGTCCTGGTCAGCCTGGGCTACATGAACCAACAAGTGTGGGGTTTGGTCCAAGCAGGGAGTGAGCAATATTGAGTGCATCTGATGGGAGCAGATTGGCAGTCTGCTGTGGCTGGAAAAGTAAGGTTGGTTTGCATGTACACCTACATGCCAGGAGATTGCACTATAGATGGTTGTGAGCTACCACAAGGGTGGATGGGGATTGAGCTTTGGATTTCTGGAAGAGCAGCTCTTAACCTCAGCCTTCTCTTGTATGAGCAGGTTGGGTTTTAGCCAGCTAAATTAGTTTTTGAAAGAGGATGAACATGGCTGGTGGGCCAAGAGATCCCCAGTCCAAAGTTAGGTTTCACAGTAATCCATCTTGGCCTTTGATACAGAATCTAGGTGTGGTGCATGCCTACAAACTCAGAATTTGGTAGGTGGAGGCAGGATCAAGAGCTCAAGAACAGCTTGGGCTAAGTAAGTTGGAGGCTAGTTTTCTTACAAGATCAAAACCAGGCCTCCCTTGCTGTCAGGGACATGTCTAGGAATGCTCTTCCGTTGGCTGGGAGGGTATTTTATTTTTTCAGGCGATGGGATGGGCTTGTTGCAGATAGAGGATGGATGAGAAGTCAGTTGAACAAATACACAATCTGGGAGCTGAAACTAGAGAAGCTTAACATTTCATGATTTAGTGTGAGAGCAGTCTGACTTGATCAAGAACCTTGGGTGAGCTGTAGTCTGTTCTAGCCTGATGGCCTGTGTAATGCACATATATGTACATACATGTACAGTGACTTAGGGGAAAGTAGCCAGTTCCACCCCTGTTGTATTGGAGGGAAGCCTGCTGTGGGAAGGTGTCCTGGATACTCTACTAGAGTTGAGTAGGACTCACTAGAAACTTTAAATTTTTTTCTGTGCTAGATGTTGTATCTAACAAATAATTAGTAAAAACTAGGGAACTGTGTATGTAGTATGATTTCATTGTTGCAGAAACGCACAGAAAGACCAACATGCTGGAGTCTTAGCAGCCTTTGCCTTTGTGTGATAAATGTGGAGCATCGGATTAAGCTGGGTGGTGGTGACACACCTTTAGTCCCAGAACTCCGGAGGTCAGGTCTGGCTGATATCTATGGGTTCAAGGTCAGTCTGGTCTACAGAGCAAGTTCCAGGATAGCCAAGGCTACAAGAGAAACCCTGTCTTAAAAACAATGGAAAAGAAAAAGGACTCCATTAGACTTGGGGTATCCAGTGACTGCTGTGTGTAGTATCCCTGATGTCAGTATTAAGACTTTTTTCCCTTAAACCAGCTTATTTTTGCTATTGAAACAGATTATTTTATCATACAATAGATCCTAATTATAGTTTTTTCTCTCTCTGATTTCTTCCCCACCTCCAGATCTCTAATTAGAGACTTTTTGTTTGTCTCACAGTTAGGAGTCCCAGAAAAATACTAAACTCATATCTATAATGCACAGTGGATCTGGTGTAGACTCACGTAGGGCCTATGCTTGCTGCTTCCACCCCTGTGAGCTCATACGAGCTTAGAGACTTTGTTCTCTAGTATCCTCCAGTCCCTCTGACTCTTACACTCTTTCTGCCTCCTCACCCTCTGGATTTCCGGAGCTCCGAGGGGAGGAATTTGATGGAGACCTAGACTCTGCATAATGCCAGCTCATTCTAAACATTGAGTGCTCTGACAGTGCTGAGATTTAGGGTGTGTGCCACCGCTCCCTGATAAGGAAATCTTTTTAAGACTACTGGGCTTGTATTTGAAGGCGTGTAACACTATGTCTTAGTTACTTTTCTGTTGCTATAAGAAAATACCTAAGGCACAAGCAGCTGACTGGAGAAAGGGCTTACTTATTTCAGACTAGGGTACAGTCCATTATGATGGGAAAGTCAAGGCACCAGGAGCTTGGAGCAGCTGATCACAGCACACCTCAAGAGAGGCAAGTTCTCAGCTCCCTTTCTCCTCTTCTTTCCATCCAAGGGAATGGTGCCACCCCCGTAAGTGCATCTCACCAAATCATTCAATAAGTCAATACCCCCACCCCAAGCTTGCCCAGAGGCTAGTCTCCTAGGTGGTAGTAGATCTGATATAGAGGGTTGGGAATCAACACGTATAATATTTCTTCATTCATGTACTCGATTGTTTCTTGCCTCTATACAAACATTCCTGCATGTCTGTATAGTTTGAAAATCACTGGTCTTGGGAAAATGACTAAAAGTGACTTCTGGAAGTGACAATTCTGTACCTCGAAATGACTCTACTCCAAGACTCCAAAGATTACATTTCAGTGAACTGTGTTCATTGCCAAAAATGAACAACATTTTTTTTTCACCTTTAGATACAGGTTGTTCTTAATGAGGGAGTGGGGGAGCAGAGATCTCAGCTGCCAACATTAGCATTTTACAGCGTCACGCCCTTAGATAAAGCTAGATCCTGGCTTTTCCACTGAAAAGAAGTTTAGGATGTGCTAGTATGGATGGTGGTGGAGCTTAAGAGGAGCTCTGGAGAAGAGAAAGCCACAGCCCAGAGCACAGCCATGAGCTTTGGAAAGGAGAGAGGCACTTACCTGCAGGAGCAGTTTAAATTGTGTTTGGTGGCTTCTGAAGCTACATGCTAAGTGGTTGCTAAGGAGCCCTGTGTTCTTTGGTGAATAAGATCATAGGGTGGTTCTTGATGTGATGGGATTATAGTTGACAAGGTAAGATACTTAGGTTACAGGAGCTGTTTTTTTTTTTTTTCTTTTTCTTTTTTCTTTCTTTTTTTTTTTTTTTTGCTTTTTTGTTTTTTGCTTTTAACTATAAGCAAAGGTTTAGTTCTATTTGTGACATTCCCAGAATATCTTGGAAAACAGGTGTTTTTTGGAGGTCATATAGGCTTAGAGGATAAGCATGATTTATCACTACTTTTTAAGACTTTACCTCTTCCAGAGGTCCTGAGTTCAATTCCCAGAAATCACAAGGTGACTCACAACCATCTGTAATGGGATCTGATGCCCTCTTCTGGTGAATCTGAAGACAGCAGCAGTGTACTCACATATGTAAATAAATAAATAATTCTTAAAAAAAGGAAAAAAAGACTTATAACATATATGTAATATATATGAAATTTAGAAATATATTTATTATTTATTAATAAGTATTCTTTAGTACACACACACACATATATATGTACATATATATTCTGCAATGTTCTCTGAGCCTTAGGTAAAGGAGCTGTGTTATAGGTGTATCAGTTGGAACTAGATTTCATAGCTCTGAATTTTGATCAGTTGTGGTTTTCTGTAATGGTCTCTGTTGCAAAGAGACATTTCTTTGATTAGGCTGGGAACTGCACTTATTTGTGTGTTTAAGGACAAATCATTAGAATGTGGTTAGGAATTGTACTCTTAGTAAGTGGGACATTTTTTTTCTATTTTATTAACATATCTCTAAAACTTTCATAGAAAGTGTTAGTTTTGTTGGACTTTTGGTTCTTAGCTGAGGAGATCCAACTAGACTCCTTTTTTTCTGTTCTTTCACCTCACTAGCCTTTTCTTGAGATGCAATCTCTAGCCCAATAGCCCAGGCTAGCCTCAAACTCGATGTGTAGTCAAAGATAGACTTGAACTTCTGATCCTCGTGCCTCCGTCATTCGGCTTCTGCAGGGCTGGGGATCGAATCCAGGGCTTTGGCAGCTCTGGCAGCTGAGCTACATCCTCAGCATCACTCTTTACCCCATGTTCTTCCAGTTATTCTTGGTTTTCTATCTTTTCTCATGCCCTCTACTTATTCTGTTTCTGGGTTCCCATTTCGTATTTTCCATCAGGCCTTCCTATTTCTGAATTTGCTTGTAATGTCCCCAGTCAACTCACAAGACCGAGCTTGCAGCCGTTAGACGTTGTCTGTAAGACAAAAGGAGAGTTAGAAGGACGTAGGTAGACAGTGGACAGCAAGTGTGGGCTCCCTAAAGTGACGATTTCTTGTTCACTGATACTGAGAGACAAGACTGTAGGATGGCACAGGGGTGAGCTTCAAAACAGAACCAGAAAAAGAAAGGGGAGGACCCAGGGATGCTGTAAAATACCTAAGCTGTTCCAGCTATGGGATTCCCAAGCTTAGGGTTCCTCCCAACTTGAAGGGATAAAAGCTATTCCTTTCCCTTTCTCTGTGGCTTTGTCCTCTGTGTTCATCGACATTCAATTCTTTGTGCTAGGGAAGTCCAGAGAGTCCTGTAGATCAGTGGTTCTCAGCAACTAGGTCAAGACCCCTTTGGGGATCAAATGACTTTTTCAAAGGGGCCATTTAAGACCATCTGAAAAAAATGAATTTATATTACAACTTGTAACAGTAGCAAAATAACAGTTATGAAATAGCAACAAGAATAATTTATGGTTGGCCTCACCACCACATGAGGAACTGTCTTAAAGGGTTGCAGCATCAGGAAGGTTGAGAACCATTGGTCTAGGCGATTATCAACGCCCATGTTACAAAATAATTCAGATAATCTTATAACATTCACACAACATCCTGAACAAACAGCAAAGGAATTCGTTTCCACTGGAAGACTGTGGCTGGTTGCTGAGATCTTAAAGAAAGGAAGAAGAGTGGAGCAGTATCCGCAGAAAGGAGTGAGAGCCCTTTTACAGAGAGAAAAAAAATCATTTGTCCCTGGGGATATGGGCTTTACTGATAAATCTGAAGATGTATTTGGATACGATTATATTCAGGAGATCACTTTGTAAGTTTCTACTGTGTAAACTCTCAATTCAGAATGGCACCATAGGAATGTTTAACACTTCAAGTGTGGAGCAGAGAGAATAGAATGGCTTAGTTTAATAACGCTGTAATAGTGTAAGTACCACTAGCATGATGCACATGTGCAACCTGATAGTAATTATGCTGATTGTGTAAACAGCTCCCCTGTGTAGACTCGCTGAGACTCCACCGCTAAGTCTCAAGCCTTAACAGCGACTGCTAGAAAAATCAATAAGTCTTTTCCCCGGGAACCAAAGATATATGGGTTACTAAAATGCCTAACAATTCTCCATAAAGAGTAATGTCTCATTATATTAATGCTAAAGAAGGTTTGCATTTTATTTCCTAAATAATAACAAGATTGCAAATTAAAGGACTAGTTGACGGCGTGACAAACATCCACGGCAGCACAGACAAATCGATAAGAGAATAAGGCAAGAAAGAAACGGAGCCTGTTTCTCGCAGCGTAGTCATTGAATTTCCTCGGCCGAGCCCTGTTCACCTCACGTTCTCATTTTCACATAACCACAAAGCCCACTTCACGGGGCACTGGTGCATGTTCTTCCTCAGATGGTAATTAACTAATAGTGCCATTCATGAAGACCGAGTGTGGACATTCAGTACAGACGACACATGCAGTCAGCTGCAAAAGGAGAAGCCTGTGAAAACGAACACACAGTTGGAATTGCAGCCGCGGCAGAGATGGTTCGGCCCACTAGCACGGCATCCTGGAGAAATACAGGCAGGCTAGGTTAGCGGTGGAGGAGGCAAACTTCACTACTGCAAGATTTATGATTGAGCTCGTATTATTATTATATTTTATTTTTTGATACAAGATACTACTCTGTAGCCAATGCTGGCTTGGAGCTCACCACGTAATTCAGGCTGGCTTTGAACTCACAGCAATCTTCCTGCCTCAGTCTCCAAAGCTCTGGGATTATTGGCATGAGATTTAGGTAAACCCTGTCAGATATTTTAGCTTTTGAAGTTCAAAACTGCCTTTTGCCCTGGGTAGTTGACTTGTTACAGACAAGACTGGGGGAAGACTGTGTTCTGTTTAGCCACCTTCTGTGCTTTTCAGCACTAATCCCCGCATCTTTTCATCTTTACCTGCTGTCAGGATAGAAGGCATTCAGAGCCCTGGGTGGTGGGGTGGTTGTCAGGGGAACACTACGGTTAGCAAGAATGCTGGCTGGGCATGCCAGCTAATGTCCTTAATCCCCCAGAGGCAAGAGACTGGAAGGAGGCTCTCTGAGTTTAAGACCAGCTGGGTTCACTTAGCAAGTTCTAGGCCAGCTATGGCTATACAGTGAGACTCTGATTCAAAACAACAAACAAACAGCAAAAACCAAACCAAACCCAATAAACACTACTGTTACATCTGGGTGTTCTTTGGGTTGCTGTGTTTGAAAGATGTCTTCAGATTTGAGATTTTGCAGCAGAAAGATTTCATATTTATTTAGTGTTGTAAGAGCAGTTTCTCATGCATTGTCTCTACCGATCTTCAGACAAGCACACAGAGTTGTTATGTGCGTTTTGTAGACCATAAAAATGAGTCTTATGGGATTAAGTGACTCGAAGATGTACTGCCAATAAGCTTGTGGGCAGTAATTTGACCAACTGGCTGCAAAGCCAAGGTTTTCTGTGTTATAGGTGTTATGTATAATGCTCATCTTATTTTGTGGGGAGTATTGTTTTGCTTCCTGTCTTTTTAAAATGTCTGTATGTGGTACATGCACATGTGTGCATGTGTGCTCACCTATGAGTGAGTAAATGGCCTTCTGTGTTTGGGTGTGTGTAAATGTGTGTTCAGAGGACTGAGGTGGATGTCAGGTACCTTCTGTGATTGCACTTTCTATTTGGAGGCTGGGACTCTCATTTAAGTCTGGAGTTTGCCAATTTGGCTAGTGTAGCTTTCCAGCTTGCTCTGGGGATCCATGCCTGTCTCTACCTCTCAGAAGCGGGTATTACAGGTAGGCCAGCATGCCTACCCAACGTTTATGTGGATACTGAAGGTCTGTGATCCAGATCTTGAGGAATAGTAGTCATGGAAACCTCAGGTCCAGGCGTGTTGGTACATTCCTTTAATCCCAGAACTCAGGAGATAGAGGCATGCATATCTCCGAGTTCAAGGTCAGTTTACAGAGCAAGTTCCAGGACAGCCAAGTTTAGGAAGTGAAGAATGTAATAGAACTAGGGGGCCATGTTCTGCTCCAGCAAACAGCAGAACTTGGAAGCTTTGATTATGTGGCTCTGGCTTTGGAGTCAAGAATAGATGGGGTTACTGGAATGCTGGTTGGCTGGAGTTAAGACATTAGCAATGATAAGAGACCAGCATCATTGAGATGAAATCTTCTGGGCGGTGTTTTCTGAGAGAGAAGCGGTGTTCCAGAGATAGCCAACGTTGTACCTTGTGATGCAGCTGGATTTGGCTAAGAATTACCCAGGTGGTGCTGGTTTTGAAGGTATTAAAGGGTCATGGAGAGCAGCTGGGGCTTGGCACTATGAGAGGCCAGGGAAGGTGGTTGGTGGTAGCCTCAGTTGCAGTTGATGGCCCATTAACTGAAGGGGTCAAGCAAAGAAGTTGAGGCTTGGTACCATGAAGAGAGCCTATGAAAGGCTATCGGTGAGGTCTAGTTGCAGCAGAAGACCCCAGCATACTGGAGATACCAGTTCCATGGGATGACCACCAAGAATAGCAGGGGCAGTGGAGTAGAGTCAACCAAACCCTGGAGTGCTACAGAGGGCAGAGCTGGAGATGTGACTCAAACCCTTTGGAGGAGCCCAGAAGATCAAGTGTAGATCCCAGAGATTGGAACAACTTTACAGCTATAAAGTTGAAGTTGTTTTAGATGCCCCCAAGATGTTAGAGATGACAGGGCCATAGAATATCTGCCAAGGAAAGCTGCTGACAGGGAGTGGAAGGAGGCCAAGGAAAAGTTTGTTACAGTCATCAAGGCTGAAAGGAGTTGGAGATCTGAAGAGTGCTTTGTCATCAGACATGAAGATTTCTGAGTTTGTCCAGCCGTATGTCCCCCCCCCCTTTCAGGCAGCAAGGCATAGAGAATGATTTAAGAAAGGGGACTTCACTTTATTAGGTTATAAACAACCCCCCCCCCTTCTCTAATAACATGCTTGCCAGCCGCAGACCCTTAGATCCCACTTAAATGATGTTCTTAGCAATGTGTTAGCAACTTAGGACCTCCAACCCCATCTGCCTTGAGCTGCACACACACCTGACTTCAAGAATAGAGTAAGGTTTTACCTTCTTAATGACCATGAAACCTTGACGTTTTCTGCTCAGTCATATTCCCAGTTATGTCTGAGCACCATGTAAGATGGGCTGATCTGGCCTGAACTGATTTTGGGTACATGTGCAATAAGCAAAAACTATGTCTTCAAGTAACCTTTTAGGGAGTGTCCTCTACTTACCATCTTGTGTTTATGCATAATTGGCTATGCATATTATTAAAACTAGATTAGAAAAGGACATGTACAATAGAGAAAAAATGACTATGTCATATAATTTGTCAATAAAACAGAAAAAACCCACCCTCACTTTACTTCTAGTAACCAAACTCCTCCAGAGCAGCATAAAAAAGAGCCTCAAACAATAGTCAGTATCCTTGGGTATCTTGGCTCATGTGGTTGGATCAGCCCAGACCTTAGCACAACTGACTCCATGATGGAGCACCATTCAGGCTGTAAAACTCAGCACATAGACAGCACTACTTACCAAAACCAAAGCAAAGACTGAACCCATCAAAGTCCATTGTTCCAGGAAAGTCTCTAAATGTGCTAACTTTTCTTTTTTTCTTTTGGCATCTGTAGTTCTGCTCTTGGTTAACTGTTTTTGTTAACTGAAGCGTGTCAACCTAGAGCATGGTTCTTGTGCTTAAAAGCTTACCCCGAGAAAGGCCCGATGCCACCCTGAATCCTGAACACCCAGTGTACTCACTGGCAGGCTAATGAAGGTTTTCTATTGGCTTGAACCCATGTCTGAGCAGTCTTTTCTAGAGGACACTCCACAAGACCAGCGGCCTTCATTGTCTTATTTGGAGCCAGGTACTGCTGTGTGTCTATTGTCTAAGGAGTAGAACATGATGTCCCATTTGCCTCTCAGTTGGATCCACTATTATAGGTGTTTTAAGTGCAGGGAGTCCTTGTTAATGTTTTTTAACCTGCTTCCTGAAAACCCTACCACTGGGATAAAAGCTGTTAAGTGAAAAAAAAAAAATCCCATTAGTTTTATTAGAAAACATTTTGTATTCTATCACACCACAAGTGGTTTTTACAAGTAGGAAAATAATACCAATCAAGCATAAAAACATCTTATAAAAATGCTGTGCTATATCTGGGAAGTATTCTGACACCAACTCACACTATAGTGAGTTAGCACGGACTACACGAATTAAAGGGCATGGTCCCCTGGGAGGCTGCCATTATTTTAGATGTCAGCTGCACTTTGGGAGTCTCTGGGCCACGGATGACCAACTAGCTACAAAGTTGGCGGTTTCCCACAGAGCCCAGCCTCCAGTACAATTACGTCTGTATTCCAAATGACATGAACAAGGACCAGCCAGATGAAGAACAAGGCATACAGTGGGGTTTGAGAGGTTCCACAAGACAGCTTCCGCGATCTCTCCCCACGACCTCACTCAGATCTGTTACGGCTTCTGCACCGAGCGTTCCCGGTCTACTCTGTTTCAGCATCCTCCATTTTATCGGAGTTCCATTATGTGGACATGGTTGAATTTTTAGCCAGGTAACTGACTTCCCCTTCCTTCTCCCTTTCTCAACCTTATTTATTTATTTGTTTTTGAGGTTATTATGTAGACCAGGCTGGTCTTGAACTCACAGAGATCCACTTGCCTCTCTCTGACTTCCAAGTGCTGGGGATTAAAGGCTTGGGGCACAAAGCGTGGATCCTCTTTTCAATCCCTTACAGTCAGGTTAATCCAAACCTCAGTCCTGTAATCACAGAGCTGGTATTTTTGATCTCATTTCTTGGCATAAACTTACAAGTGACTCCAGGGATGCCCAAATGACAAAGATGCTGCCATGACTCAGTGACTGTAGTGATTTTGGGTTTCCCTCCCTGGAACCATCTAGAAAGGCCAGTGAAATTTGTTATTATGTATGTGTACATGAAAAATATATACAATGAACACAAGTTTGGGGTGTGCCAGTGAAGTTTGATTCTAGGGGACAGTAATGTCATTTATAAAACAGGCACGGTGATGCCACTTGACTAAAGTATCAAAAGTACCAAATGAGTTGGCAAATGAATGTCTACTGTGGGTGGTTCTTGACGGTGCAGAGCCTTGAAGTCTGCGGACTGCAGACAGGAGTCGCCTTCTGAGAACACTTGAGAGGAGGCCAGGTACACTGGGAGCAAGAATCTGGGTTTGGCCGCTCTGACAAGCAGTGTGGCCTGAATGCAGCCACTGTGGCTTCAGAATCCTGAAGGGTGTGTAGTTACTCCAGGGAGCACCAAGCACCTTGACAATGTGGAATAAGTATCTTGTGCAGCCCCCAAGCCTGCCGGTCCTGCTCACCATCTACCCCACTTCCGAGGCTGTTTGCTTTCCTCTAGTCGGCCTTCCAGTTTTGCTGGGATCCAGGAGCATTAGACCTGCAAATACAGAGCCTTAGCATTTCTTTGGCTGCTAACAGGAAGGGATGAACTGAATCTCAGGGCGACACACTTCAGACAGTCAAAGGGAACAAAGCCAGCAGTCAATAAATTGTAGCGGTGAACATTATTTATGGGGAGAGCTGTTGAAAGCGTTTAAACGCATGCAAATGGAAGATTATGATTTAAAGCTTTGTAAATGCCGGTTACTCACTGTCCAGTCACCAGGCAGATTTCTGGGTATTGCCTAGAATATCTTAAACTGCAATAGGTCCAAGCCAGGGAGTCCTTGATCTCACAGTACAAGGCCAATCTTGTTTATGACCATAGCTGAGCAGAACTTCCCAGAGCAGTAAGGAAGGGACAACTGGCTTTTCTAAAGCAAAACTAATTGTAATCCAGACATCACCTAGGATCTTTTATGATATACACAGCAGCAGATAGTCAAGGGTATTTCTCCAAGGGAGATAAATTCATATAAAGGGTGTGTAGAGGGGGAAGGGTATTATTACTTGTCAAAACTCTCTCTCTCTCTCAGAGCTTGGGGTCAAACACTGAAACCTTGTCTGAGCTAGGCAAACACACTGAGCTACTCCCTAACCCCTAGATAAATTTCTTTAAAAATTGTTATTTTTATTTATTTTGTTACACCTACTTATTTGCGTGTGTCTGTGTGTATATTCTTATCTTATGCACATATATTGAATATGAATATTTTCTCTAAGACTGTGGTTTGCCACTATCTTAAGGTTTATTTTATATCTATTGCTTTAGTGTGTGTGTGTGTGTGTGTGTGTGTGTGTACACATGGGCCACAGTGTGCTTGTCTTATGGGAATTGGTTTTCTCCTCCTATTATGTGGGTCCCAGTGAATCCCGTTCAGGTCATCAGGGGCCCTTATCTGCTGAACCATCTCATTGCCTCATAATATTAGTATTTATTTACTTTTATTAATGCTAATTTAAAATGCCTATTGGTTTGTAAGGAGTCCAATATACTAGTGTTTTTCTTTCATAGATATATTTTGGCTTTTTATTTTGTTTATGAACTCTGCTTACTTGAAGGCTATGAGGATATTTGACTTACATTTGTTCTCAATCTTTGGTGTGACTTTATTTCATGTCTTTGTGAAGTATGTATTTTTGATCATTTTGAAAACCTGTATTGCTGGGTGGTGGTGGTGCATGCCTTTAAACCCAGCCCTTGGGAGGGAAGGCAGGCAGATCGCTGTGTTCTCTCAACCGCTGAGTCACTCACTATTTGGTCCCTTGTGATACCTGATCTCGGTTTTAGAAACCGGACCATGAAGCTTTGCGCTTCCTCTTTCCAGCCAGCGCCTACGGAAGGGCATCTATCGGGACAACTGGCACAACTGCCACAGAGCGGTGGCAAGAGAAAGCCCTACCACAGGAAGCGGAAGTATGAGCTGGGATGCCTGCTGCCAACACTAAGATTGGCCCTCGCCGCATACACACAGTCCGAGTTTGAAGAGGCAGTAAGAAGGACCGTGGCTTGAGTTTGGATGTAGGGAACTTTTCCTGGGGCGCTGTCTTGTCCTCGCAAAGCAAGGATCATTGATGTTGTGTACAATGCGTCTAACAATGTTCACACCAAGACCCTGGGGAAGAACAGCATTGTGCTTGTTGATAGCACACCGCACCACTGGCAGCGGTACGAGTCCCACTATGTGCTGCGCCTGTGCCTCAAGAAGGGGGCCAAGGTGATTCCTGAGGAGGAAGAGACTTTAAACAAGAAAGGATCAAAGAAAAGGATCAAAAGAAATACAAAGATAGGAAAAAAGAATGCAAAAGTCAGCAGTCTTCCTGAGGAGCAGCCCCAGCAGGGGGCTTCCTGCCTCTATTGCTTCAAGACCAGGCCGGTGTGGCAGAGCAGAAGAGGAGCTGGAGTTCTATCTGCGGAAGATCTAAGCCGGGAAAGGCAAACGAACCACCACCCATAGCTCTATTAATAATTAAAACAAACTCTTCCTGTAAGCGGCCAGAGGTGTCCTGTGAAGATGGTTTGCTACTCTCTTTACCCAGAAAGCCCCACAAAATCATGCAAGTCCAGAGGTTCAAACCTTCGTGTTCACTTTAAGAACACCGGGAAACTGCCCAGGCCATCAAGGGTATGCATATCCGCAAAGCCACCAAGTACCTAAAGGATGTCGATTTAAAGAAGCAATTTGTGCCATTCCAGGGTATAATGGTGGAGTTGGAAGTGTCCCCGGACCAAACAGTGGGGCTGGACACAGGGACAGTGGCCAAAAACGAGTGCTGAGTTTTTGCTGCCCATGCTTAAGAATGCAGAGAGTGATGCTGAACTTAAGGGTTTAGATGTAGATTCTCTGGTCATTGAACACATCCAGGTGAACAAGGCACCTAAGATGCGCCGGCGAACCTACAGAGCTCATGGCCGAATTAACCATACATGAGCTCCCCCTGCCACATTGAGATGATCCTCACTGAGAAGGAACAGATTGTTCCAAAGCCAGAAGAGGAGGTTGCACAGAAGAAAAAGATATCCCAGAAGAAACTGAAGAAGCAAAAGCTCATGGCACGGGCATAAATTCAGCATAAAATAAATGCAGATAAAGTAAGGGTAAAAAAAAAATTAAAACAAACCAAAACCAAACCTGATCTTTCTTTTTTCCCAGATGGTAACTGCTCACCCTGCCTATACAAAGCATGAATCCTCTTACTGGTCTACCCAGAATCCACTTTGTCCTTGAAGTCTTCCTTCTTTCCCATCTCTTACCTCTATATGTTCCTTGCTATAAATGCTCACATGCGCTGTAGTGGAGCTGGAATCTAACCTCTCTTTTCCATCCAACCCCATTCTAGAGTTTCCAGTTTTTATCTCAGTGCTCTGGAAAACGTCTACCTTACTATGCTTTCAATAAACAGCATTGAATATCTTTATTTAACTCTGCATATAGGGAAATAAAATGATCTCTCCAGCTATTGGAAACTACTTGCATATCCTGTATGTGGGAGTTTTTTCTGGCCATCAGTTGTTTGCAGAGGTGTAAATCGCTCAAGGAAAATAAAACCCAGCAGAAAGAGATCATCCAGCGACCAGTGCTAGAAACAATATGGATTTTTCTTCAGAAGCACTCAGTTATCTTTTTTTGACCTAATCTAAGTCTTTCATAGGTTTTTTTTTTTTTTTTTTTTTTTTTTTTAATTTTTATTGGTTCTTTGTGAATTTCACACCATGCACTCTGAGCCCATTCATCTTCCCATCCCTTCTTATCTACCCTCTGGCCTTGCAACCTCCCCTACCAAAAGAAGATTTAAAAAATTAAAACAAACAAAAGTGTTGGATGTGGAAGCTGTAGTGTGTTGGCGTGTCCCGGAGTTCATTTGTTCACACATCTTCACTTGCAAACATTCGTTGCAGTGAATCATTCGGTCTGGGTTCAAGTCTTCTGCCTTCTGCTAACGTCATCAGTTGCTACCACTCACCGGGACCTCTCAGAGGTATCCTGATGTTGTCCTGTGTCACAGAGATCCTGCAGCTTTTGTATTTTCATGACCGTTACAGAAGTTCTTAGATAGGGTAGATGTTGGTGCGGGCCAACTCAAAGCTCTGGGCCTGGGTGGTAGCTGAGTTGGTCAGCCCACCAGCTCTCCTGAACCCACATCACCGGGGCAAGCTCTCCAGCACCGCCCTGACTGGCTCACCCAGAGTTGCAGCTGGTAGACGGTAGGACCAGTCCTCCCGCATGCCGCAGGTGGGGAGAGACGAATGGGGGGCATTTTCCCTAGCCCATACCACTGCACGGCAGATGAGGGGTCAGCTTTCCCTCGCTCATGCCCTAGCGGCTGGCTCACTCTTGCCCCTGACACCAGGTGCTGACCAGCAAGGTGCAGGGCTCACTTTCCCAAGTGCTGCAGCCGATGAGGGGTGGGACCAGCCAGGCAGCAGCCTAGACCAGGGATGCCCGCATGACCTTTGGTAGTAATACGAGCACATCGGAACATCGACAGAGACCCTCGTGGCTGCATGTGTCAGACGCCGACATGGTCCTCAGTGGCCTCAGGTGGCAGGGCAGGCTGCTCACAGCAGGCTGTTTCTCTCTACCCTCATCTCTCCTTTTCTTGGGGGTATGTTACCACCATCTAGCAACAATACAATTTCTATTATAATTGTTATGCTTGGTGATTTAAGAGTAGCAGGGTTGACCAATCAGACACAGATTACTAGAAAAACCTTTGCCCTTTCAAGTAAATGTACACGATCCATCAAACAGAAAAAGGGTGGACACTCCATTTGGTTTATTAGACTTCCACATTAGCCTGTGAAGTTTAAGACCCAAATCTGCGTCCTAGATTCTAAGGGGGAAAGGTGCTGTCCAGCTGATGTTTATTTAACAAGAAGACATCACAACTGACGGCACCACAGATTAATCTTTCAGGTAAGGTCTGTTTCTTGTTGTGGAGGACACATGATGTATCCTGTTATTGTGATTTCTGTCCATGATTGGACATTGTTAGGTGTTCTGAAACAATATGTTTTAAACCAAAGTTGATGATCAGTCCTAACATGGCCCAGGAGAATCTCAGGGAAAACTATATAAGCTTAGGAAGCTAGATGGCAGAGTGACCATACAGTTAAAAGCTTTGTATGCAGTTGCAAAGAAAAGCTAAGTCCTAGTCCTTGAATGTGTGTGTGTGTGTGTGTGTGTGTGTGTGAGTGTGTGAGTGTGTGTGTGTGTGTGTGAGTGTGTGAGTGTGTGTGTGTGTGTGAGTGTGTGTGTGTGTGTGTGTGTGTGTGAGAGAGAGAGAGAGAGAGAGCATTCTTGCTTATAAGAATTAGAGAAAAGAGGCACTTTAATTTTTTGATGGTTAAAAAGACATTTTAAAAGGTTAAAGTCAGAATTTTTATGTCATAGAATTGATAATTATAACCTACTTCATGCCTGAGAGTTCTTGAAGAATTGGGAATCAGCTAATGTAAAACATTAATTACAAGATGACAGGGGCTGAAGAGATGGCTAAGTGGCTGTTCTTCCTGAGGTCCTGAGTTCAGTTCCCAGCAACCACATGGTGGCTCACAACTGCTC
Source organism: Micromys minutus (assembly GCF_963924665.1). NCBI lineage: Eukaryota > Metazoa > Chordata > Mammalia > Rodentia > Muridae > Micromys > Micromys minutus. Next base: position 214,481,420 of record NC_137969.1, on the reverse strand, counting down.
ACAACCATCTGTAATGGGATCTGATGCCCTCTTCTGGTGTGTCTGAAGACAGCTACAGTGCACTCTTAAAATCTTAAAAAAAAAAAAAAAAGACAGTTTATTGGAGATGAGGAATTTGCAGAGGCCAGGGTAGGGAGTCTTCTTTTATTCTCCCCTGTTTCTCTCTTGCTTCCTTGCTATCTAGACAGTTTTGCTATTTAGCATAGGCTAGCCTCAACGCTGACGTGTCCTGCTGGGATCACAGGCCTGTTTCCTCACTCTGGGCAAGCGTAGCCCAGACTAGCCTAGAGCTTTTGATTCTCCTGCCTTACTGCAGCTGCAGTGATTGACGTCTCTTCTACGCCCTCCTGATGAAGTTTCTGTCCAGTGTATTTGTTTCCTCATGGCTCTCAATGAGGAGTGTGCATTAGCTCCTTTACATTATCAGGACACCAACAAAGGTATTGGACTAAAAGCCAGAAAACCATCAGTGACTATAGCAGTCGCTCGATGCTTTGCATTCAGGCTACCGAGGTCTGGTGACCTTGGCTGTATTGTAGGATTTCTCTGGTCGTTGATTTTCTTTGTTAGAAAACATGAGGTTCACAATACTGTGCTGCAGAGCTGCCATGCCACTGTGAGAGATGACTGCTGTGATACTATGGTATATTAAATACATATTTGATCTGTGCCCTCAGGCCCCAGCACATAGCTTCTAAAACTCTTGCTGTCACTCAAGGGATGGAGGGATTTTTTTTTTTTTTTTTTTTTTTTTTTAAGTATAGAATAGAGTTGTTTTAGGTCATGGGGAGGGGAGTTGAGAGGGTGGTAGAGACAGAGAAAGACACTAGAGGAGTAGAGAAATAGAGGCTAACCATGAGCACATAGATCCGGGGGGAAGGGAATGAGGAGAGAGGGGGAAGGGATGAGAGGACAGAGTGATCTGGGACATTTCCTACTCTTTCCTCAGCATACAGGAGGGGAGAGGTGCTGAGGCTGTTGAGATCAATGAGTAATATTTTAAAAAATATTTATTTCTATTAGTTTATGTTATTTGTGTCTATGGGTGGCACCCGAGGACCCACCTGTGTATCTTTGTCTCTGTGTCACACGTGCATGGGAACCTGTGAAGTCCATATGAGGTTGTCAGATCCTCTAGAAGTGGGATCCCACAGAAGTGGAGATACAGGGGGCTGAGGGCTACCTCACATGAGCACTGGGAGCCAAACTTGGATCCTCCGAAGGAGCAGCAAGAGCTCTTGATTGTAGAACCAACTTTTCAACTGCCAATGACCAGAGCAGATCAATCCTACCTCTGCTGTGAGGGAGGCCTCACTTAGAAACTCAGACAGTGGTCTCAGGGACTCCTGGACAGCTAGGCACCTGGGAGGTGCCTTTTAAATACGTATGTATGTATGTATATATGTATTGAGACAGGATTTCTCTGTCTGTGTAGCCGGGATGTCCTGGAACTTATGTCTCTCTATGAAGTTCAGGCTGGCTTCAAACTCAGAGAAATCTGTTCCCCTCCGCCTCCTGAGAGCTGGAAGTAAAACTGCACCATGAAGCTCGGCTCATAGATGATGGCTGAGGAAATCTTCCTGCCCTCCACTTCACCTTGACCTGTGCCTCTCTTCTGCTTGTCTAACAAGTGAGTGGGGAAGGAAGACCGGGATCAATGTGAAGGGCGACAGAGGAGGGAGATGAGTGAAAATAAAGCAAAATGACACATCGGTAGGGGAGATACCATAACGGGACCCGCCACTTCGAGTGCTAACTTAGGCTGGTAAACAGAGAAGCACACGTGGGTGAGTGTAAGTGCTTTGGTGACTTATGTGAGCCAACCTTACAAGTGAATTGAAGCTGAAAAGGGGGCCTGGGAAGTGCTGATTTACAGCCTGCCCTTTGGAAGTCTGGAGCACAGCCTGTGTCTTGGAGTCATCATTTCAAGTGATGAGCAGTTGCTGGGAGTGTGCCCTCAAACAAGATGTGCTTCCTGGCTGCCATGACAGGAGCATCTTCCTCTGCCTTGATATGATGCTACCTCATCATGGGCATCAGAGCGATGGGTTCACTTTCAGACTGTGATCCAAAATAAAGCTTTTAAACTTGATCGTCATAGATCTTTCAGTGGAATAATGGAAAAAATACCCTTAGAAGGGAAACATCTTAAAATTAGACAAAATAGAAATAGTTGTTCATTCTCCAAACACTCAGAGATCTGGGGTGGGGGGGTGCTCTCTATTGGTCTAGGGACGTCTGGAAGTCATAGTCTGTTGCACAGAGCACGTAGGGGGTGCTGATGAGAAAGGGAGCTGACATTCCCGAGTCTTTTCATCGTTGGAGCTGGGAGGTAGCATCTTTCTCTTTGTTCCTTGTGTCCTGGTGCCCCGTAGTTGCTTGTCAATCTGTGTCTATTAAAACTGCAGAGAGATTACCTTTGTATTATAAAAACTGTTCAGATGGGATAAAAATGATTAGTGTGAGAAGGGTCCAGGCACATCCCATCCTCCCGCCCGGGACCTATCGAAAGTATTCTGGGGGCCCGTGAGATGGCTTAAGAGATCTTGCTATTGAATCTGACAACCTGGGTTCAGTCCCTGGAACCCACATGGTAAAAAAAGAAAGCCAAATCCCTGTAGATGTTCTCTGACCTCTACACACACACACACACACACACACACACACACACACACACACACACCTCAATTCTTTTTTTTAAAGAACTATTTATTTTATGTGAGTATGCTGTAGCTGTCTTCAGACACACCAGAAGAGGGCATCAGATCTCATTACAGATGATTGTGAGCCACCACGTGGTTGCTGGATTTGAATTCAGGACCTCTGGAAGAGCAGTCAGTGTTCTAAACCACTGAGCAATCTCTCCAGTCTCCACACCAATTCTTTATTAACAGGTGCTTGCAGTTTGTTGACTTTTTTGAAAAAAAAAATCAAGTTGTAAACTTCATTACAAATTAAAAATGAAGTTCTTAAAAATCTCAACTTGACCAGATATGAAATAATTTAAAAACCGTTAAAGGTGTATTGAGAAAAACCAGACCCTTTTTTTTCCTTAAAAAACATTTGTCATTACCAAAAAGAGACATCTTTAGGTAAAAATAATAAAAACCCCATGCTGCATAGATAATGCAGATAGTTCTAATGTATCTGGTCAACGGGCAAAAAGCAAGCGCTTAAGGTCTTCAGCTCCAATCTTTGTTCATTTCTTATTGCTGGAATTTCATATTCATTTCTTCTTGTTGGATGACCAAACCGGATGATGGTAGAGATGGTGAGCATTTACTCGGCCCTGCCCTGCTCAGTCTCGGGAGCGGACGAATTCTCAGCTGGTGGATCCGCTCGCTGCTTTTGTCTCTGCCATCTTGTGGTTTAGGGTTCTCTGGGTGTCATTGTCAGTAGTTAAAGTTGCGGTGATACCGACTTTGAGCTGGCTGCTGACCTTGGGTCTCATCTCCTTGATTTTCTTTGTCCTCTTCATTGCCATCCTCTCTAGGCTGTCTTTGGCGAGGAGGGCCCCTGCGGGATCATAGTCTGTAACCCCGATATTCTGTCTCACTGGTCTACCTTGCTCTCCTGCACCCTGATTGTCAGCACCCTCCATCACTTCTCCTTGCGCAGGGGCGTTGGAACATGTAAGGTGGGAACCTTCGCCTGCGATAGGGCCGGCGTTGTTGGGCCTGGCCTTCAGGAGAACTTTCCGACCCCTCGTTCTTTCCCCCACTCTCACTATTCTGGTAATCTGGCTGGTAATTGCGTGGAGGACCCCTAGGATGTGGATAGCATCTAGAATGGTTACGGTCTGCTGCGTATTTACTGCCTTGAACTGGAATTCCATCAGGGCCTGGAACATTTGCTGACTCCGCACCCTGGCGTACAAATATGTCTTCCTTGGCGTCATTCCTGTTGATGAAACCATATCTGTTCCTTACATTGACCCATTTTACTGTTCCCAAAACCTTCATTGCGATGACCTTCTTGTCCCCGCCGGCCGGCCGCCTATGTGAGGCCTCCCTGGCCGCCACTACCCGCGCCGACGCCGGTGGAGCCGGGCTTACACACCAATTATTTTTTAAAAGGCATTAAGAAAAAAAATTCTTTGAGGAATAGCAAGACTGCCCAGTCTCCTCTTCTTTACTAAGAAGCTTTTCTTGGTCTCTATGTCTAAGTTCTGTCTACCCCCTTCCTTACGTGTATGTTTGAATGTGTCACACAGTTATTAATTAGGTCCCTGCATTAGCCTATTCCAGCTGCCAGAGTGAAATGCCACAGATAAAGTGGCTTTGAGGGAAATTTATTTTCTCACAGGGCCTGGAGGCTACAAGTCCCAGATCGATGTGCCCGAAGGGTTAGTTCTGGTGAGGCCTCGTCCTCTGGTTTCCAGACAGCTGATTTCTAGCACTTGTAGCATCAAATGGGCTTTTCCTCTGAGTGGGCATTTACTACTGGCTTTATTTATTATCAAGACCAGCTTAGTTGGCATGGTGGTACACGCCCGTAATCCCAGCACTTGGGGAGGTAGAGGCAGAACGGTTGTGTGTTGGAGGTCAGCATGAAATATATAGAAGAAAAACATTATCCTAAATATCATCATCGTCTTCTTCTTCTTCTTCTTCTTCTTCGTCGTCGTCGTCGTCGTCGTCGTCGTCGTCGTCGTCGTCGTTGTCGTCATCATCATCATCATCATCATCATCATCAGCAGCAGCAGCAGCAGTGAGAAGGCTCAGTGGGTGGAGGCACTTCCTATCAGACCTGATCTCTCATGTTTGATCTCCATACAGTGAAAGAGAACTGATTCCCATGGGTTGTCTTTGGATCTCCACATGGAGATGCCAGAGCATTTATGTAAGTATATATACAGAGAGGGCAGGGAAGGAAGAAGGAGGAGGAAGAGGAAGAGGAGAGAGAGAGAGAGAGAGAGAGAGAGAGAGAGAGAGAGAGAGAGAGAGAAACACAATCCCAACCTCACAGAATATCCCAGTTCTGTTGCAACAGGAGCCTACCCTTAAGATCACATTTAGCTTTCCTGATTTCTTCAAAGGTCCTGACTTCAAATATAGCCATCCTGGCAGTTGGAGATTTAGATTTGGGGGGAGTAGGAGAAGGTGTTTGTGGTGGTTCACAGCTCAGTCTGTAACAACCATTGCTTATGCTGCCTGAGACATATGGAGGGAGTCTCTTTAAAGTGGCGTTTGCTGCACACTGACTTTTTAAAAAAAGATTTATTTATTATATATAAGTACACTGTAGCTCTCTGAAGAGAGCATCTGATTCCATTATAGATGGTTGTGAACCACCATGTGGTTGCTGGGAGTTGAACTCAGGACCTCTTGAAGAATAGTCAGTGCTCTTAACAGGCCCCACACACTGACTTTTGACTCTGACACTTTACCAGAGTATTGAGGCATCCCAAAACTGGCGAAGCTGCTGACATGCACCTATTTTGCTGGAAGAAGCAGACCTGGAGTGTAAGTCCTTCTCAGCTTTGAAGTTTAAAGTAGGTTGACTCCCTTTTGAAAGTCTCAGTGGCCACTGGCCTATTGATTCTCAGCACTAGTGAAATATCACCAAGGCAGGTCAGCTTAACATCAGCTGCTTTTGGTAATTTATCTGTGAACCATGCTCACACCTGACCTTCAGTGTCTAATTGCAAGAGACAAGTCTTTTTAGTTTAGTCAGTAAACGCATAAAGGTGATTTCCTTGAGTAAGGACACTGACAAGGACCTTAGACCTCCTCTCTCTCTCTCTCTCTCTCTCTCTCTCTCTCTCTCTCTCTCTCTCTCTCCCCTTTTTCCTCCCTTCCTTCCTCTTTCTCTTTCTTCCTTTTTTCTTTCTTTCTTTCTATCTTCCTTCCTTTCTTTTTCTTCCTTCCTTTCTCTCTTCTTTCTTTCTTTCTTTCTTTCTTTCTTTCTTTCTTTCTTTCTTTCTTTCTTTCTTTCTATTCTTCTGTCTTATATTACATCTTGACCACAATTTCCCCTCCTTCCTCTCCTCCCAGCCCCGACTCCCTTCTTTCCTCTCCCCGAGATCCACGCCTCCTGTGTTTCTCTGCAGGAAGGGGCAGACCTCCCAGGGATATCAAACAAACATGGCATATCAACTTGCAATAAGATTAGGCACCTCCTCTCATACTAAGGCTGTGTGAGGTAACCCAGTAGGAGGAAAAGGGTCCCCAAAGCAGGTAAAACAGTCAGAGACAGCCCCTGCCCCCACTGTTAGGAGCCCCACAAGATCACCAAGCTACACATTCATAACATACGCAGAGGACTGACTGAGGTCAGACCCATGCAGGGTCCCCAACTGTCCAGTCAGTCTTTGTGAGCTCATATGAGCTTAGGTTAGGTAATTCTGGAGCCATTTTTTGTTTTCTAATTTTTAAAATTTTCTTATATTTTAATAACCATTTTTATTTTATTTTACTATTTTTGTATAAAATTTTATAGTATAAAGTTTAACTCTTAGTTCTCCTGCCTTGGTTTCTTGAGGGCTGGATTACACTCATATGCTCCCATGTCCAGCTTCTAGGCTTTCTTTTTGACCTTGCTTTTGAGACTAACTCAGATTTAGTCTCTTTGAATAGCTAAAAGAGAAGAAGGGGATGTCTTTCCTTCTTGAGCCTCCCTGCTGTTTGTGGGCAGCTCATCCTTGGACCCTGGAAGACTCTACTTCTGTGTAAGGCCTTTCCTATTGTTCATCGCCAGTCCTCTCTTTTAACTTTACTGACTCTGTTTGCTTTCCCTGCTATGACAGGAGATACAAGATCCTGGGTAATTTGTAAGGAATAAAGGTTTATTCATTTGCCAGTCCTGGAAGCTGAGAAGTTCAGGGCAGTGTCCGGTGGAGGACTTCGTTAAGGCAGGGCAGAGCCACAGGGTGGCGCAAGGCATCATGGGATACAAGGCACAGCTGAGACAGCTGGATTTTTTATTTTTTTTTAAACATTCCACCATTAGGAAGACCCCATTAATCCACAATTTAGCCTTTATGACCTCATCGCCCCCTTAAAGTTCCCGCCTCTAAATATTATTAACAAGTGACTTTGGGGATTAAGTTGCTCACTAATCACTCAAACTAACCTTACTCCAACCTTGCTTTAAAGATCAAGATTCTCAGGTACAATTTACTGGTTCTAGCCAGGTGCCGTCACCTTAATTAAAATCTGATAGTTTATCTCGTTATTTCTTTTCCTCTAATACTGACAAAGCTGCATTAGAGCTGCACCTAGAAATCAAAACTCGCTGGAGGCAAAGCCTGGCCAGTTGTTTGGCTTTTAAAATGGCACATTTCACCAGATAAGCAGAGGCAGGTATTTGTCTGATTTGAGGCCAGCCTGGTCTACATGGTGAGGTCCAGTCTCAAAACCAACCAGCCAACCAACGTTTCTCCCTTTCCTTGCTGTTCCCTGAATGTACCTACATCTAAGAGACTCAGTGATGGATATAGTAGCTCATGTTTGTAATTGTAATACTTGGGAGGTTGAAGCAAGTGGTCCCCAGATTGTTTGAAGTCAGGCTGCCCTACATCTTATCCTAATCTCAGTGAAATGGGGTAGGGTGGGGGGACAGCATTCACATTAGTGGTCCTGGGTATAAGTCTGTTTGGTGAAGACTGTTAGCAAATCACAACATCGGCAATAAAAAGCACTTTCACTAAAGAAGACCAGGGACCGAACAGTCCCTATCTCTCTGTATAAGGAAGTATAGGGTGAGTTCTGAATGCGTAGTGAAGACACAAGTCATTAGAGATGCATAGTGGGGACCCAAGTGATGAGAGATGCAGTAAATGCATAGTGGGGACCCAAGCGAGCATCTCACGCTTTGCCGAGGAGCCAGGTCCTAATGTGGTCCATTGGGAGGAAGGGAGATGCTCCAAGGTCAAGAAGGGCTGTCAGGATAGAAGCTAGGCTAGACCGAGAGAGGGCAAAGCCTTGTGTGTAGCAGTTAGGACTTGTTTGCTAGTTAACAGTTGTAGGTTCGTCGGTGAGTGCATATTTTAAAGCATGTCTATGCTTTGTTTTTCTTAATACTTAATTGGTATGATGGTGAACACTGATCGTCAGCTTGACAGGATCTGTGATCAACTTGGAGACAGACCTCTGGGCATGTCTATAAGGGAGCTTGTAGATTGGGTAAACTGAGGTTGGAGACCCACCCTCAGTGTGGGAAGCATCTTCCCATGGGACTGGAGTTCATAAGAGGAAGAGGGCTTGGTGAACCCCAGCATTCACTGATGTCTGCTTCCTGACTACAGGTGGAATGTGAGGGAGGAGCCGCCATCCCCGTCTTCATGGTCCACGCCCCCATGAACTAGCATAATTCTTCCCTAAATTGCTCCTTGTCTAGTATTTGATCACAGAGCAGGAAAAGGAAGTAATACACACAGGACTAAGAAGCAGGTGGCTTTATTCTCACTGGAAAACGGAATCACAGAGAAGACAAGTCGTTTTCCCCATGGTGACCGATCAGTTTTGAAACCAGTGCTCCTCCTCCCTAGGGAAAGGAGTGTAGGCTTGTGGGAAGCAAGAATGACCTTTTGAAATGTATCACACAGTGGGGCGGGGGGGGGGGGGGGCAATACAGAGCTTTAGGAGAAGGAGAAGGGGGTTGGGTAGAGTTTGAGTTTTCCTGGTCTTCAGTGCCCCCCCCCCCCCACAGGCTCATTTCCAGCAGATGTTTAGGTTTGCAGCCTGTGGAGAATGAGTCCGCACTCTGCGAGTGGCCCTTTCTCTGGAGAATGAGAACAGGATGAGTCTACTACACTTTCCTCAAGGATAGGGCTGGGGCCTTTATTAGTGGGAAACGTCTCCTCCGGAAAGAAAAGTCAGGGAGCACTCTCCACTGTTGCTGGTGGAGAAGGCGGAAGTGAACGTGAACCGCTGGAGAGGAGCAGAGGTAAGCAAGGGTGAAAGCCCAGGGTGCAGAGATTGCTATGCTCAAAACAGGATTAGGCGCTGGAGAGAAACGTCTCCTGATCGTGAGAGATCTAAACTGACAGAAGGGTTGCCCCTAGCCGAGAGACAGTCTTCACTGGAAACATGGCCGCTAAAAGGATTTTTTTTTTTCAGTTTGCACTGCACTTTACAGTTTGCTAAGTGCTTTCCATCTGTTATTTATCGTGAAGGATGGCATCGCCAGTCATGTTTGTCAAATAAGAACATTCCGGAAGCAGAACGTCTTGGTTGAAGACTTGGACTGATTAGACAATGCTGGGACCAGACTCCAAAGTCCCAGCCCCGCCCTGTCCCCCAGCTTTGCCCCATCACACTGCCAGGGGTCACTATGAAGCCACTGCAGTTTTGGGAAGAAAGCTACAGGACTGCCTTGGAAAAGTGAAACCCTGGAAAATTTCCAGGGAACCTATTAATGTGTAATGACTTCAGAAAGTTTATTGAAATCTCTCTAGCTAAGACTGAACTCGCAGCAGCATCTTATTAATTTATACAGTCAGCTGATCAGAAAGAGTGACTCTGAGTTAGTTCAAAGAGTTTGCATTGTCTGGAATGCCTTATTCATGTCACAGGAGACTGAAGATTAAATTCTGATTTTTTTTTAAAAGCCTAGTCATTTTCTTTTTCCGTTTTTCTAAGAAAAAGACTTTCTGTCTCTCTCTTAATAGTGACACTCTGCTAACTGTGAACTGGCTAGCAGTTCAGTTTCTCCTGGTTTGGATGTTTCAGGGACCTTGGAAGTCAAGTTTTAATACTGAGTTTATAATTTTTTTAAAAAAATGTTTATTTATTATGTACAGAGCTTTCTTCCTGCATGTTCGCCTGCAAGCCAAAAGAGGGCATCAGATCTCATAACAGATGGTTTTGAGCCACCATGAGGTTGCCGGGAACTGAACTCAGGGAGAGCAGCCAGTGCTCTTAACCTGTGAGCCATCTCTCCAGCCTGTTTGTCATTGTCAATGATGTGTCTTGCTGTTTATTTATTTTTCTTTTTTCTTTTATATTGGCATGCTGACATTTGGGTCCTTCCCTTTGCTCCTCCTAGAGCTTTTTGGGTAATTCCACCCTATTCTACCTTCTTATTCATAGTCTTTGAGTTTTGTCTTTGGTTTTGAACCAAGATGCTGACATCTGGGGTTTCATTGTCTTTCTACATTACTAGCTTGTTATTGCTGTGGAACAAGTTGCCCCAAGTCTGAAGCTAATATGACTTTCTGTACGTTCCTCAGCAGAAAAGGGGCTTGTTCAGGGGGCTTCGGTTCACAACCTCGAGAAAATTTGCATCTGGAGTTCACGTAGTTTCTTTTCATATAGCTCCTTCTCTTTCCCTTTGGCCAGAGGCATACCACTGAAGCTGGATCCTTGAAACTCAGATCTCCTCAATGTTCCATAGTGGCAGGGGGTGGTCCGAGTGACTGAGACCAGGAGACCAGAGTTTGCAGGGAAACAGAAAGTCACTTCGAAACCTAGGAACTGGTCTGAGGTTTGGAAAGCCAGGAGCTTGTGATTACGCCATGCTTCTTTAGTACATGCCTTTTCCCTTTTCCCTTTTCAGTTTCACAAGCTTCTATTGACTCAGAAACGCTCCTTAGCCCCGTTCAGTCAACAAACAAGCCTTTCAGAGGGGCTCATAATTTATAAATATGTGTTTTAATCTTCGGCATGTCTTCAGCTTTTTCCTTCTCTGTAGTCATGCATGCTGTCTATTTTATCCAGACAGGCCTTAACCCACTTGCTTTAACGTCTCAGTAGAGAACGCCAGTGCTCCTGCCTCACTAACGCCAATGCGTGCTGTGCCTCCGGTCTGTATCTTTGCATTTTCTTATGACTTATGACGCCCCTTCCCTTGTTGTTGTTGCGGACTGGACATGATACATTGGCTTTATTTGTGATTTTAGAATCAGGCAGCACTCCAGTTCATAAAACAAAACAGGCGTTCCAATGAGCTGAGCCCAGGAGATTGCTTTTATAGGAAGAAAAGGGCTGAAGGAAGCAGAAATGAACAAATAGGAGACTGTCCATTTCTAAGTCACTTCCCTTTCAAGGAGGTGGCTGGGAGAAAGAAGGATAGAAAAAAAAAACCCGACTGGTTAACATCAGGTTATTTTGGGTTAAAGTTCTGGCAAGTATTAGATTAGAAGAAGGTGCTTAGCTAGTATACTAACTGAGAGGAGCCTGTTGAGGGGAAATTTGGTTCTCTCCCCTTAGTTGTAAGAAAGTCAGGTAGCAGCTTAGTGTCTGTTTGGTGATGTGGAACTTCAGCATGAGTAGACACCACTTTACATGTTAGTCAGCTTTATTGGGGCCTAGTGGAGCAGCATAGTTAAAAATCCTGCCCTCAGATGGGCATACTGGTGCAAACTGCTGATCCCAGCACTTGGGTGGAGGCAGAGGCAGGTGGATCTCTTAGCATTCCAGCCTGAGCTCCAAAGTGAGTTCTCTTACCGCCATAGCTACCTAGTGAGATACTGTCTCAAAACAAAACAAAATACCCTCTTAACATGGGTAAAAATGCTAAAAGTAACCCTTTGTGATGCGCATTAAGGTATATTTTATGACTTGACTCTCAAAGGTCTCCATGAGCTCATGCTTTGAATAGTTACTACTCATCTTCTTTTTAAATTTAGTTTTTCTCATTTTTATTAGATACTCTGTATTTACATTTGAAATGTTATCCCTTCCCCCACTTCATTCCCATGCCCCCTCCCCTTCCATCTGCCTTCACAAAAGTGCACTCCTTCCTAATCACCCTCTCCACCCCATTGCTTTGGCATTCCCCTACATTGGGAAAACATGCCCTCCCTGAACCAAAGTCCTCTTCTCACATTGATGCCAGACACGGGTATCTTTAGCTACACATGCAACTGAACCAATAGGACTCTCAAAGTGTTGGTGTTTTAGTCCATGGGAGTTTTGGAGGGTTTGGTTGGTTGATAGTGTTGTTCTTCCCATGAGGTTGCAACCCCTTTCAGCTCCATCAGTCCTTTCTTTTGCACCCTCATTGGGGTCCTCGTGTTCAGTCCCCATGGTTAGCTGCAGGCATACACAGCTGTATCTATATGACTTTGACATAGTCCCTGAGGGGGAATTTCTATCAGGAGGTGGTTCCGGCCAGTAAGTACTTCTTGGCATCAGCTATAGTGCTTGGATTTGGTGGCAGCATATGTGGTGGATACCCTGGTGAAGTGGATTCTGAGTGATCTTTTCTTCAATCTCTGCTCCTCTATTTGACCTTGCATTTCCTCCTGTGAATGTTTTGTTCTCCCTTCTAAGAAGGACTGAGGCATCCCCATTTTGCTCCCCCCCTTTGAGCTTCATAATGTCTGTGAATTGTTTTTTTGGGTATTCAGAGCTTTCTGGGGCTAGTATCCGCTTATCAGTGAGTGCAAACCATGTATGTTCTTTTGTGACTGGGTTACCTCACTCAGGATGATAGACTCTAGTTCCATTCATTTGCCTAGGAATTTCAAGAAGTCATTGTTTCTAATAGCTGACTAAAACTCCATTGTGTAAATGTACCACACTTTCTGTATCCATTTCTCTGTTGAAGGACATCTGGGTTCTTTCCAGCTTGAGGCTATTATAAATAAGGCTGCTATGAACATAGTGGATCATGTGTCCTTGTTATATGTTGAAGCATCTTTGGGGTATATACCCAGGAGTGGAATAGCTGGGTTTTCAAGTAGTACTATGTCCAGTTTTCTGGGGAACCGCCAGACTGATTTTCAGAGTGGTTGTACCAGTTCACAATACAACAAACAGTGGAGGAGTGTTCCTCTTTCTCCACATCCTAGCCATCATCTGCTGTCACCTGAGTTTTTGATTAGCCATTCTAACTGATGTGAGGTGGAATCTCAGGGTTGTTTTGATTTGCATTTCCCTGGTGACTAGGGATGTTGAACATTTCCTGAACAGAACACCAATGGCTTATGATCTAAGATCAAGAATTGAAAAATGGGACCTCATGAAATTTTAAAGCTTCTGTTGAAAGAGTTAAAATTTTAAGTTGACCAAACTAACCCTCCCTTGAGGACAAGTATGTCTCAAGGCTAAGAACAAAATAACATAGCCCAACTGCATACTATCTGATCTCGATAAGGTCTGGCTTCACAGTTCTGAGAAAAACAAGTATGAAGGTTGGCGTGCCCAAAAATAGGGTGGCCTAGAGTTGAGCCGTGTTCAAAATAGAGAGTGTGCCAATTTGAATGAACCAATGAAATTGCTACGTGCCTGTTGCTAACTGCTTATGTGATTTTTCATATAAATACGTCTCCCCACTTGAGTTCGGGATCGACTCCTCTACCTCCTGTGTGAGATACATGTCGTCCCCAGAGCTCTGGTCTCCTCATTAAACTTCTTGCCTGATTGCATCAAGATTGTATCTTCGTGAGTTCTTGGGTTCAAATTCTTCCGGTACTTGCGTGAGGGGCTTCCCCAACTTGGGGGTCTTTCACTGTAAGGCTAAAGACACTGTCAAGAAGACAAAACAGCAGCCAACAGATTGGGAAAGGATCTTTACTAATCCTACTTCTGATAGAGGTCTAGTATCCATTATATACAAAGAATTCAAGAAGCTAACCTCTAGAAAATCAAATAATCCTATTAAAAAATGGGGTACAGAGCTAAACAAAGAATTCTTAACTGAGGAATATCGGATGACTGAGAAACACCTAAACAAATGCTTAACATCCCTAGTCATCAGGGAAATGCAAATCAAAACAATCCTGAGATTCCACCTCACACCAGTTACTACTCATCTTGAAGGTGCTACTTTATAAGGTGGAGCCTGACAGGTAGAAGTAGGTTTCTGCTGACAGTTTTTTGTTTTGTTTTTGAGACAGAGTCTCTCTATGTAGCTCTTGTTCTGGAACTTGCTCTGTAGACCAGGCTGACCTTGAACGCACAGAGATCCACCTGGCTTTGCCTCCCAAATGCTGGGATTTAAGGCATGCAGTCACCACGCCCAGCTACAGTGGCTTGCCCCGTGAAGAAGCATGCTCAGGCCTGGTCCAGAACGGTTCTTTTCCTTGATATTTGCAGGGAGAATCTGATAGGGCTCCTAGAGGTAAAACTCACCAGAATATTGATGTCTCCTGTGATTGGCTCCCTGAAAGCTTTAGACTCTCGGGGTTGGCTCTGCTGGGACTTCAATACAGCAGTTTTTCTGCTCATCACTGGCTCCTGCAGAGGCTTCTGCTATGTAAGTTGTGATTCTCTGTATCAGCCGGCTTGTTTCTCCTATTTTGGGGCAGCAGTTTGCTTGGTGATCTTGCTCCCCATAAAATCCAGGAGGAACTGTTGATTTTTCAATTTGTTCAGCTTTTTACCTATTAGGGTGCAGTGGCAGCTTCCTCGGCCCTAACCACTAGCCTGGGGTTTTATAACAACATCATGATCATTTATCCCATTTTTCCTGGCCCACTTTCTGCTCAGACTTACAGAGCAATAATAGTGCCAGACATGGTATTAAGTGCCCTACCGGTATCACGAAACTGAGAAAGTAGCGTAGACTCACTGTGAGTTGCCTAGAAGCAGCGCTTACATCTATGTGCTATGTTCAAATAATGCTTTTAGGAAAATTAAATAAGGGAAAGGAAGGATATGGCTAAACATTGAAGAGAGTTGATAAAAATTGTGATAAAGATTCAGAAGTGTAGATCGTCTCAGTTTGTTAATCACTTCTAGCTGGGGGGTGGGGTGGGGTGGGTGGGTGGGGAAGGATTCAGTTATCTTTAAGGGGCTGGTCACTGGGAGTTTGACCATGTTCCACTGAGTATATGGGTAACACAAATTAGGTTTGGTGTATTTCTTTTCCTTTTTTTTGATGGGGGAGGGAGGAGGAGGTTATAAAAGTTGGAGGGTGGACCTGGGAGGAATGGGAAAAGAGTATGATCAAGGTTCATTGTATGAAGTTCCCAAATAATTAATAAAAATAAGAAAGGAATATGAGGTGTGATTTCAGTATGTCCCATAGTTTCTCTGGGGTGTAAATGATACAGGTTTCACTGTTGATAAAAGGGGCCAAATCCAGCAAGGGCCTCCTGTTCTTCCCATTTTACAGATGAGGAAATCAAGACACAGAAGGTGAATAATTTACTTGAGGCCACAGTGAGTATTTCAATTGGATTTGGACTTGAGGTATTTGGACTCTGTACTTGTGCCTTTATATTGCATTTCATAAGGCATTTTTTTCAACTATGTATCTCACTCACCCTTCTAAAAGTTCTAAGAAGTACTTAGGGCAGAAACAATCACTTTTATTTTTCAATTTCATAAACTGAAGATAAGACATAAATACTTTTATTGTCTTTTCCCAAGTCCTAATCTTCTGTCTCCCTATAATGTTCTCTTAAATCAACCAGAAGTAGTTTTACTGATATATAATAAAAAACTTAGCAACCATCTCGTTTAAAACACATCACTTGAGAAGTGGACTCCCTACCTATGTTCTGAGAAAGTCTTATGATTGAAATGAGAACGTGCATCTAGCCAATGAGGATGGGCTTTGCTCAGATGTACTGTAAAATACTGACTGGCTTTCTCACAAGTCAATGGCTTTATTGTTTTGTAGTTGCAAAGTTGTCTTGTCATTGAGTTCTGACCGGAGAAGAGTTAAGAATTCTATAAGGAGAGATTTCATACAGGGGGTTGAGTTCAGGTTGTTTTCTGAAAGAATCAGATTTAAAAGAAAACACCTTTGTTAATGTTCTGGAAGAAAATATATACTAGGCTAATGAAGAGGTTATAAATTTCACCCACAAAAAAGGAAACTTGGAGAAAAGTTATTCCATATGGGGAAGAATAACTCAAAATGGAGCTCCTCAACAATAGACATTTAGAATTTATTGTTGTTGAAGGTTTGGGAATATAGGAAGAATGGAAACGACTCAGGTTTGTGCTAGGAAATTGAGTCAGCTCAAGCTACTGAAATGTGTTGTCTGTATTTGCTGCTCTCTCTCTCTGAGTGTGGACGTTGGAGGGACACTAAGGGAGTTGGTTCTTTTTCTGGCAAATGTCCACCCCTGTGGATCCATCTTGCCAGCCCTCCTACTGTTTCTTATTCCCAGATCCCTATTAAATCTTAGGTCTTCTGGTTTCTACTAGTTACTTGCCTTTGCTTTTTTATTTCCACTCCTGTTTTTTCCCCGCTAAGGATTGGACGGTGATGAACTGGTAGCCTTGCCAGGTGATTTCCTCAGCTGTGGTTCAGTCCTCTCATGGTTCCGATGCTGCACACCAAGTCCTTTCTCCGTATGTCTACCCTTTTCCTTCTGGTTCCAGCCTCAGCACCTTTTAAAATCCCATTTCTCCCAGCAATCTTGGTTCTGGACTTTGGTTTTCCTTTTTTTGATGTGTCCATCTCAGCAGTGGCAGACATCTTGGCTCATCTCCCTGTCGTTCCTTTGTTCTCATCTCTCCCATCATTCATGATTAATTCCCCTGTAATTCCCCTCCTTGCGTTCCCCACCTCAGTTTTTAATTTAGTTGTATCTCTCACAGCTCTCCTGTTGCCCTCTGCCCTTTTTAAGTCTATCTGCCCCTTTAACTAAGTAAATCAATCTATTCCGTTCCTTTAATCATCAGCTGCTGTAGAGCTCTTTTATTCTTTCACATGCCGGGAGGATTCCCTACTTGCAGTGCGGTAAACACTTGTCTAGATGCATTCATTTACTGAGAAGACTTTGTGGAAAAAGAAGGCCATGGTATAGAGATATATGAAGTCTAAAATCAGTGCCAAGACACAGCAGTAAAACATTGACTATGCCATGAGTAAGTTCTATAAAATCTGGATAATTTTACTGCTTTCTAATGGTATAGCTCTTGCCCAGGGACTCAGGCTGAAATGCCAGCAGAGTTCCAGGAATATAACATAATTGAGTGAAGTAAGCCGAGGAAAAGTCTATATATTTTAGAAACAGAAATACTTTATGTGAATATTAAAACATGTATGAACACACTTCCCTTTCATAAAGAAAAATTTCAGAAAAAGTTTATCACTCTTTGTCTTTTGTTTTTACACTCAGTAGAGACAGAGAGCAAAGTATTTCTACTGTAAGGAAATACCTTGGTCAGGTGTGGTGGCACATTTGTATAATTCTTGCATTTGGGAGACTGAGGCAGGAGGATCATGAGTTTGAGAACAATCTCTGCTACTTTTGAAATCCAGTCAGGAAGGAAAGAAGGAAGAATGAGTGAATGAATGAATGAATGAATGAATGAATGAAGAACCCAGGAGGCAAGACTGATGTATCATGATGGATGACTTAAAGATGAAGGCTTTCCCATGACGATGTGCTGAATCTTCTGCTGCTCTGATCTTGTCCTTTCCTGCCTCCAGAACAAGAAGTTTCTTCTGCTTGTGAGCTATCCAGAGTAAAGCACTTCCTCTTTGATCCTCCACACTCATCCTGGAATGACTTCTGTTAGCAATGGCCTTCAGTGTGACACTTCGTTCAAATATGTCACTAACTGATCATGTTCCTTCCTGGTTACTCTCTTTCTCATCACCCCTTCCCTTCCCCAAATCGAGTCCCTTCCTATTTTCATGTTCTCCCTTCCTCCGCCCCTCCCTTCCTTCCTCCTCCTTTTCCCCTCCCTCCCTCCCTCCCTTCCTTCCCCCCTCGTGTGTGTGTGTGTGTGTGTGTGTGTGTGTGTGTGTGTGTGTTTAAAAACCTAGTTTCCACAGATGGGAGAAAATACAAATCTGTATCTTTTTGGGTTTGGCCTATTCCACTTCCTTGAAAATATCTAGTTCCAGCCATTTCCCCAAAACAATATTTAAAAAAATTTTTTTTCTTTTTTTTCTTGGATCTTTTTTGTATTTACATTTGAGATGTTATCCCTTTTCCCCTAGTCCAATCCCTCCTTCCCCCTCCCACTGCCTCCATAAAGGTGCTTCTCCCAATCTCCCTCTCCCACCTCAGCACCTTGGTGTTCCCCTACACTGGGAAAATGAGCTTTTGCTGGACCAAAGGCCTCTCCTCCCACTGATGCCAGGCAATGCCATCCTTTGCTGCATAGGCACCTGGAGCCATGGGTCTCTCCATGAGAACTCACTGGTTGGTGTTTTAGTCTCTGGAAGCTGTGGTGATTTTAGTTAGTTGATAATTTTGTTTTTCCTATGGAGTTGCAGACCCTGTCAGCTCCTTCAGTCCTTTCTCTAGCTCCTTATTTGGGGTCCCCATGTTCCAAATGAATTTTAGCTGCAAGCATCCTCATCTGTATCAGTATGGTTCTGGCAGAGCCTCTGAGCAGGCATCTATATCAGGTTCCTGCCAGTAAGCACTACTTGGCATCAGCAATAGTGCTTGGGTTTGGTGGCTTCATATGGGATGAATCCCCAGGTGAGGCAGTCTCTGGCTGATCTTTTCTCCAATCCCTTCTCCTCTATTTGTCCCTTTATTTCCTCCCATGGGTGTTCTGCTCTCTCTTCTAAGAGAGACTGAGACACCTGCCTTCTGATCTTTCTTCTCTTTGAACTTCATAAGTTCTGTAAATTGTTTCTTGGGTATTCTGAGCTTTTTGGGCTAGTATCTGCTTATCAGTGAGTACATACCATAAGTGTTCTTTTGTGGCTGGGTTACTTCACTCAGGATGATAGCTTCATGTTTCATCCATTTGCCCAGAAATTTCGTGAAGTCATTTTTTTTGAAGTCATTGTTTTTAATAGTTGAGTAGTACTCTATTGTGTAAATGTACCACAATTTCTGTATCCATTTCTTTGTTGAAGTACATCTGGGTTCTTTCCAGCTTCTGGCTATTATAAATAAGGATGCTATGTACATGATGAAACACGTGTTTTTGTTAGATGTTAGAGTTTCCTTTTGGTATATTCCCAGGAGTGGTGTAGCTGGGTCCTCATGTAGTACTATGTCCAATTTTCTGAGGAATCGCCAGACTGATTTTCAGAGTGGTTGTACCAGTTTACAACCCCACCAACAAGAAGGAGTGTTCCTCTTTCTCCACATCCTAGCCATCATCTGCTGTCATATGAGTTTTTGATCTTAGCCATTCTGACTGGTGTGATGTGGAATCTTAGGATTGTTTTGATTTGCATTTCCCTGATGACTAGGAATGTTGAGCATTTCTTTAGGTACTTCTCAGCCATCCAGTATTCCTCAGTTGAGAATTCTTTGTTTAGCTCTGTACCCCATTTTTAAATAGAACTATTTGATTCTCTAGAGTCTAACTTCTTGAATTATTTGTATATATTGGATATTAGCCCTCTAACAGACATAGGATTGGTAAAGATCTTTTCCCAATCTGTTGGTTGCCATTTTGTCCTTTTGACAGTGTCCTTTGCCTTACAGAAGCTTTGTTATTTCACAGGGTGCCATTTATCGAATCTTGATCTTAGAGCATAAGCCATTGGTGTTCTTTTCAGAAAATTTTCTCCTGTGCCTATGTGTTCTAAGCATGTCCCCACTTTCTGTTCTGTTAGTTTCAGTTTACCTGGTTTTATGTGGAGGTCTTTTATCCACTTGGACTTGAGCTTTGTACAAGGAGATAGGAAAGAATCGATTTGCATTCTTCTGCATGCTGACTGCCAGTTGAACCATGACCATTTGTTGAAGATGCTGTTCTTTTTCCATTGAATGTTTTTAGCTCCTTTGTCAAAGATCAAGTAACCATAGGTGTGTAGGTTTATTTCTGGGTCTTCGATTCTATTCCATTGATCTACCTGTCTGTCTCTGTACCAATACCATGCAGTTTTTTGTTTTGTTTTTTAATCACAATTGATCTGTAATACAGCTTGAGGTCAGGGATGGTGATTCTCCCGTAAGTTTTTTTTTTTTTTTTTTTTTTTTTTTTTTTTTTTATTGGTGAGAATGATTTTTGCTATCCTGGTTTTTCAATTATTCCAAATGAATTTGCAAATTGCTCTTTCCAACTTTATGAAGAGTTGAGTTGTGTGGGGATTTTTATAGAGTCAAAGACAAAGGTGAAGGTCATTGTCAGGAGGTTGGATTGGGCTCTGGGTTATCTTGTACTGAACCAGTGGAGGGCAATACACTCTGTGTATGTCTTCTTTTTTTTTTTTTTTTTAAACGACTTTATTTTGCAAAACAAAGATAAATGTAAAGAATTTAAACATTTTTTGCTTAAAATTATACATTTTTGTCAGTACTGTTTTTTCAGACATTAAAATAAATTTTACATAAAACCATGTGAATATGTTTTTTAGTCAGTACTTGATTTTTTTCAAGGGCTTGACAGTATGCATTGAAAACGTACTAGTTGCAATAAGCGTAAAGTACATGCAAAACAAAACGCAACATGGGAATAGTCAAAGTCTTCTTGTTTTGTGAATATATGTATATTTTTTGTTTTCTTTATTTCTTGGACTTCATACAGTCTGTGAGTTGTTTCTGGGGGAGTACAAGCCTCTGTGGTTAGCATCCCACTATCAGTGACTGCATATTATGTCTGTTCTTTTGTGACTGGGTTATCTCACTCAGGATGATCTTCTCTAGATGCAGCCATTTTCTTAAGAATTTGGTTAAGTCATTGTTTCTGGTGGCTGAGTAGTATTCCATTGTGTAAATGTACCACAATTTTTGTATCCATTCATCTACTGAAGGACATCTGGGTTCTTTCCAGCTTCTGGCTATTATAAATAGAGCTGCTATGAACATTGTGGTACATGTATCTTTGTTGTATATTGGAGTGTCTCTGGGGTATATGCCCAGAAGTGGAATAACTGGGTCTTTGGGTAGTACTATGTCCAATTTTCTGAGGAATCACCAGACTGATTTCCAGAGTGGTTGTACCAGTTTACAATCCCACCAACAGTGGAGAAGTGTTCCTCTTTCTCCACAACCTCGCCAGCATCTGCTGTCATCTGAGTTTTGGATCTTGGCCAATCTGACTGGTGTGAGGTGGAATCTTAGGGTTGTTTTGATTTGCATTTCCCTGATGGCTAAGGATGTCGAGCACTTCCTCAGATGTTTTTCAGCCATTCAGTGTTCCTCAACTGAAAATGATTTGTTTAGCTCTGTACCCCATTTTTTAATAGGGTTATTTGATTCTCTAGTGTCTAGCTTTTTGAGTTCCTTGTACACCTTGGATATTAGGCCTCTATCTGATGTGGTGTTGGTAAAGATCTTTTCCCATTCTGTTGGTTGCCGTTTTGTTTTCTTGACAATGTCCTTAGCCTTACAGAAACTTTGCAATCTCATTAAGTCCCATTTGTTAATCTTTGACCTTAGAGCTTGAGCCATTGGTGTTTTGTTCAGGAAATTTTCTCCTGTGCCTATGTGTTCTAAGGTTTTCCCTAGTTTCTCATCTAATAGTTCCAGTGTATCTGGTTTAATGTGGAGATCTTTAATCCACTTACACTTGAGCTTTGTACAAGGAGATAAGAACGGGTCTATTTTTATTCTTTTGCATGTTGAGTGCCAGTTGGACCAGCACCATTTGTTGAATAGGCTGTCCTTTTTCCATTGAATGTTTACTGCTTCTTTGTCAAAAATCAGGTGACCATATACATGAGGGCTCATTTCTGGATCTTCTATTCTATTCCATTGATCCACTTGCCTATTTCTGTACCAGTACCATGCAGTTTTCAGCACAATTGCCTTGTAATATAGCTTGAGGTCAGGGATAGTGATTCCCGCAGATGTTTTTTTGTTGTTGAGGATGGATTTCGCTATTCTAGGTCTTTTGTTATTCCATATGAAATTGCACATTGATCTTTCCAATTCCATGAAGAACTGGGTTGGAATTTTGATGGGAATTGCATTGAATCTGTAGATTGCTTTTGGTAGGATTGCCATTTTTAAGATGTTGATCTTTCCAATCCATGAGCATGGGAGATCTTTCCATTTTCTGAGATCCTCCTCAATTTCTTTCTTTAGAGGTTTGAAGTTCTTGTCATACAGGTCCTTCACTTCCTTAGTTAGAGTCACACCAAGGTATTTCATAGTTTTTGTAACTATTGTGAAGGGTACCTTTTCCCTAATTTCTTTCTCTACATGTTTGTCCTTTGAGTATAGGAAGGCTACTGATTTGTTTGGGTTAATTTTGTATCCGGCCACTTTGCTGAACTTGTTTATCAGGTGTAGGAGTTCTCTGGTGGAATTTTTGGGGTCACTCAAGTACACTATCATGTCATCGGCAAAGAGTGATGTTTTTATCTCTTCCTTTCCGATTTGTATCCCCTTGATCTCCTTTTGCTGTCTAATTGCTCCAGCCAGGACTTCCAGTACTATGTTGAATAGGTAGGGAGAGAGTGGGCAGCCTTGTCGAGTCCCTGATTTTAGTGGGATTGCTTCAAGTTTCTCGCCATTAAGTTTGATGTTGGCTGTTGGTTTGCTGTATATTGCTTTTATTATGTTTAAATATGGGCCCTGGATTCCTGTTCTTTCCAGGACTTTTAACATGAAGGGGTGTTGGATTTTGTTGAATGCTTTCTCAGCGTCTAGTGAGATGACCATGTGATTTTGGTCTTTAAGTTTGTTTATATGGTGGATTACATTGATGGATTTCCTTATGTTAAACCATCCCTGCATCCCAGGGATGAAGCCTACTTGGTCATGATGAATGATGGTTTTGATGGGTTCTTGGATTCGGTTTGCAAGGATTTTGTTGAGTATTTTTGCATCAATGTTCATAAGTGAGATTGGTCTGAAGTTCTCTTTTTTTGTAGGGTCTTTGTGTGGCTTAGGTACGAGGGTTATTGTAGCCTCAAAAAATGAGTTGGGTAATATTCCATCTGATTCTATCTTTTGGAATAGTTTGGCGAATATTGGTGTTATATCCCCAATAAATGTCTGATAAAATTCTGCACTGAACCCGTCTGGACCTGGGCTTTTCTTGGATGGGAGGCTTTTGATGACTTCTTCTATTTCTTTAGGTGTTATAGGGTTATTTAGATGGTTTACTTGGTCCTGGTTAAACTTTGGGACCTTGTATCTGTCTAGGAATTCGTCCATTTCCTTCAGATTTTCCAATTTTGTGGAGTATAAGTTTTTGTAGTAGGATCTGATGATTTCTTGAATTTCCTTAGTTTCAGTTGTTATGTCACCACTTTCCTTTCTGATTTTGTTAATTTGGATACTCTCTCTTTGCCCTTTAGTTAGTCTGGCTAGGGGTTTATCAATCTTGTTGATTTTCTCAAAGAACCAACTCTTTGTTTTGTTGATTTTTTCAATGTTTTTTTTGTTTCTATTTGGTCTATTTCTGCCCTAATTTTGATTATTTCTTGCCGTCTACTCTTTTTGGGTATATCTGCTTCCTTTTGTTCTAGGGCTTTTAGCTGTGCTGTCAGGTTGCTGATGTGAGCTCTCTCCAGTTTCTTCTTGGAAGCACTTAGGGCAATGAGTTTTCCTCTCAATACTGCTTTCATTGCATCCCATAGGTTTGGGTATGTTGTGTTATCATTTTCGTTGAATTCTAGAAAGTCCTTAATTTCTTTCTTTATTTCTTCTTTGACCCTGCTATCCTTTAACAGAGCGTTGTTTAGTTTCCTTGTGTATGTGGGCATTTTGTTGTCTTTGTTGTTGTTAAAGACCAGCCGTAGACCATGGTTATCTGAGAGGATGCATGGGAGTATTTCAATCTTCTTATATCGATGAAGGCTCGTTCTGTGTCCAATTATGTGGTCAATTTTCGAGAAGGTGCCATGGGGTGGTGAGAAGAAGGTGTATTCTTTTACTTTAGGATAGTATGTTCTGTATATATCTATTAATTCTAGTTGGTTCAAAGTCTCTGCTAGTTTTGCAGTGTCCTTGTTCAGTTTCTGTTTCCCTGATCTGTCCATTGGTGAGAGTGGGGTGTTAAAGTCTCCCACTATTATTGTGTGTGGTGAAATGTATTTTTTGAGCTTTAGTAGAGTTTCTTTTATGAATGTGGGTGATTTTTTATTTGGAGCATATATGTTAAGGATTGAGAGTTCCTCCTGATAGATTTCCCCGGTAATGAGTAAAAAGTGTCCTTCTTTATCTTTTTTGATAACTTTTGGTTGGAAGTTTACTTTATTCGATATTAGAATAGCCACTCCAGCTTGCTTCTTGGAGCTGTTTGCTTGGAAGTTTTTTTCTCACCCTTTTACTCTGAGATAGTGTCTGTCTCTGTCTCTGAGATGAGTTTCCTGTATGCAGCAAAAGGCTGGATTTTGTTTATGTATCCAGTCTGATAGTCTATGTCTCTTTATTGGGGAGTTGAGACCATTTATGTTAATAGATATCAAGGAATAATTGTTTCTGTTTCCTGCCATTTTTGCTTTTTTGGGTTGAGTTGTGTCTGTGTTTTTTTCTTCTTTTAGTTTTCTTGTTTAGGAGTTTTCTTGTTTTTACTAGGCTGTATTTTCCGTCCTTGTATTGGGTTTTCCACCTATAATTCGTTGTATTGCTGGGTTTGTGGTCAGATATTGTGTGAATTTTGATTTGTCTTGAAATATCTTTGTCTCTCCATCGATGGTGATTGATAGTTTTGCTGGGTATAGCAGCTTGGGCTGGCACTTGTGCTCTCTTAAGGAGTGCATGATGTCTGTCCAGGCTCTTCTAGCTTTCATAGTCTCTGTTGAGAAATCGGGTGTGAGTCTGATTGGTCTGCCTTTATATGTTACCTGACCTTTTTCCCTTACTGCTTTTAGTATTCTTTCTTTACTTTGGGCACTTGATGTTTTTACTATTATGTGTCGGGAGGTATTTCTTTTCTGGTCCAACCTATTTGGAGTTTTGAAGGCTTCTTTTATGCTCGTGGTCATCTCATTCTTGAGGGTAGGGAAGTTTTCTTCTATGATTTTGTTGAAGATATTTACTGTGCCTCTTAGTTGATACTCTTCTCCCTCTTCTATTCCTATTATCCTTAGGTTCGGTCTTCTCATTGTGTCTTGTATTTCCTGGACATTTTGGGTTAGGAGCTTTTTGTTTTTTGCATCTTCTCTGGCTGTTTTGTCTATGTTTGCAATGTTGTCTTCTGCCCCTGAGATTCTCTCCTCGATCTCTTGTAATCTGTTGGAAATGCTTGCTTCTGTGACTCCTGATTTCTTTTTTTGGTGTTCTGACTCTAGGGTTATCTCTTTTAGCGCTTTCTTTATTGTGTCAATTTCTGTTTTAATTTTCCTCTTCCATTCTTTTATTTCTTTGGTTCTGTTTTCATCTCGTTCTTTGAGTTCTTTGAGTGTTTTTCTTGTTTCTTCTTTAAAAGCTTCTGAATCTTTTTGCTTTTCCTCCCTTTCTTGTTTAAGTAACTCTATCAGCGTCTTGAGGCATGATTTCAGGTCTGTGTCTTCTTTCTCTGGAGTGTTTGGTATTCCGATGTTTGCTACTATCGGAGAGCTGGGTTTTGGTGTTGCTAGATTGTCTTGGTTTCCTTGGGATATACTCTTTCTTTTTCCTCTTGCCATTTTGTTGTCGGTGATATGTTCTTGCCTTTCCCTTGTATCTGGTCTGTGTCCCTGGTACACTTTCCGTGTGCACTCTGCAGAGATCTCTCTACTCCCCAGCAGCCCAGGTTCCGGGTGGCAGCTGGGCCAGGCTCCGCTCTGCGTACTGAAGTTGCGTCCGGCTGGGAACAGAGGTTCCTAAGATCTGTTCCTGGTCACAGATGCTCAGCCTCTCTGAGCCAACTTTCCAGCTGGCAGGTGGGCCAGGCTCCACTCTGTGTCCTGAAGTCGTCTCAGGGTGGGAACAGAAGTTCCTAAGATCTGTTCCCGGTCACTGGGTCGGGGAGGACAGGGCAGGTCAGGGCAGGGGGTGCCCTTTCCGTGCGCACTCCGCAGAGATCCCTCTGCTCCCCCGCAGCCTAGGTCTCCCACTCACCAGTTGCTCAGCCTGTACGAGCCGCCTTTCCGGCTGGCAGTTGGGCCAGGCTCCGCTCTGCGTCCTGAAGTCGTCTCCGGGTGGGAACAGAAGTTCCTAAGATCTGTTCCAGGTCGCAGTTTCTCAGCCTGTACGAGCTGCCTTTCCGGCTGGCTGTTGGGCCAGGCTCTGCTCTGTGTCCTGAAGTCATCTCCGGATGGGAGCAGAAGTTCCTAAGATCTGTTCCAGGTCACAGTTTCTCAGCCTGTACGAGCCGCCTTTTCGGCTGGTAGTTGGGCCAGGCTCCGCTCTGCGTCCTGAAGTCGTCTCCGGGTGGGAACAGAAGTTCCTAAGATCTGTTCCAGGTCACAGTTGCTCAGCCTGTTCGAGCCGCCTTTCCCTGTGTATGTCTTCTTGACCCAACCAGGGAGATGATCAATCATGCTTTGCCCACACAGAGAGGTAGGTGAAGCCCTGTTCTTTCTGTGTCTGACTCTGACTTTGTTAGATGTTGACCTTGAATGCTGACCTTTAGCCACTTGGTTGGCATTGCTATTCTCTGGCTAGTGACACTAATATCTTTTTGTTATGATATTTGCATGATCAACTTTGAACTTTACTCTGGCAATGAGTTAAATCTACCACAGCCACCAAGATGTAGCTGAGTCTTTCTTGGTCACCTCATAGTACCATGTCTACGGGATTGTCTACTAAGTGAAAGCTTCTAAGTTAGAAGCCATCCTTACTTACAGTTCAGTTGATTACTGGCTTATCATCAGCTGCATTAGAAGGAAGTTTGTGTTAAAGGACAATAGTGCCTCAAGAGCTTTGGGAGTCTCATGGAAGCCAGCTGGTGAGCTCACTGACACTGGCCTTGCTTTTCAGAGCCTTTCTGTATCACATTAGGTTTACCTGGCTATCTCTTCCCATGTTTTCTCAGCTTTATGGTTTTAACTCTAATATTTCTTTTAACCTTAACATTCATTTCACTGCACTATATTGAAACTTAGGCTTTTGAGCTAACTTTCTATAGGTAGTAAAGGGAAAGGATCCATGGTAAAATCTCTATCTGTTTTCTCCTTGCTTGGTAATTTCCAGTCTCTTGGTTCTGTTTCCTCTGTCCCTTTCACCAGTCCTTTCCTATGGTTTTATGTCCTTATTGTTTTTGATGAGGATTCCTGGTGCATTTGTGTTTTTCTCTCTCTTTCTAGCATCCTTAATTTCTTTGTTTCCCTGTGTGCCTCTTCCACCTGTTCTGCAACCTTAGTTTAGATCTAAGATACCTGAGATCCTGAGAGATGACAGAGGCAGTCATGGAGCATGTGTGGACATTGGCATTGGTGTAGGTCAGTAAAGGGTACTGCTCTGTTTGGCATTCTCTCAGGGTGGGGTGCTTTCCTCACCTCTTAGGTTCCTACCTGCACTGCAGTTTACTTCATTCTCTGCAGATAACATTTGATAATGTCTGCCAGGAATAAGATAGATGGCCATTGCTGCCCGAGCGCATGTGTCCGCATCAGCACCAGCCTGTACTTCTCCTGATGCTGCAATACTGTCTATTTAAGGCTGAGCTGTGAGCTGGGTTAAATTCTACTTCTTTAGTCTCTCTGCTGTGACCTTACTGGAAGGTCAGAGCTTTCTTCTATTCTTTTGTGTTTGCAGCCCCCTCATCTCCAGGAGATTCCTCTACGCAGAATAGAATCACCATAGAACCACCTTCAGAATCTTTTTTTCATTATAAAGCAAGAGCAAAAGCTGCATCTGCTGGTGACTCAGTGGCTTTTCTGGATATTTCTCTTCCCGTCTTCATCTTTCTTTTTTTCACACGTAAGTAAGTGAAAAGGCCATTTACCCTGTCGCACTTTGGCATCCTTAATTCCCAGTATTCTATTTTCTGCTTCCGTCTTGAAAAGATTCTTTCTTTCTTTCTTTTTTTTTGTAGATTCTTTTTTTGAGATAGGGTCTCACTACATGTTCTTGGATGGCTAGGGATTTGATACATAGATCAGGTGCCCATCTCTGCCTCCTGAGTGATGGGATTAAAGTTGTGCATCATGGTACCTAGCTCTAGGTGGAAAGTTAGCACTGAGTTCCCAGTTAAACCTAATAGATACGCTTCAGTTGACACTTATGGGACAGTGGATTTTTTTGATCACTCCATTCCTGAAAACTCTTCCTTTAG
The DNA here is from genome assembly GCF_963924665.1 of Micromys minutus. Lineage (NCBI taxonomy): Eukaryota > Metazoa > Chordata > Mammalia > Rodentia > Muridae > Micromys > Micromys minutus. The sequence continues at coordinate 214,453,548 of NC_137969.1, read as the reverse complement.
TTGTTCTAGTTTTATTCTCCTGGTTAATCTAGTCCTTGCTTCTCTTCAATAGCCTCTATGTATTCACTTATTTTTACGTGTGTGTGTGTATGTGTGTGTGTGTGTGTGTGTGTGTGTATGTGTGTGTTTGTGCCACTACACATGAGGAGGTCAGGAGGGAATCAGTGGGAGTCATTTCTCTCCTATCATGTGGGATTTGTGTTTTAAATCCAGGCTTGGTGGTTAGTGTCTTTACATGCTGAGCATTCTTGCTGTCCCTGCTTAGTCTGTCCTAGGGTCTGCCTCTCAGCATCTTCATCATCCTATTCTGTCCCCTTTTGAGGACAGTGTCATCCTTTCTCATGACTTCAGTCATCACTTGTGTGTTACCTCCAAGGTCTCTTAATTCAGCCACTGTCACGTGGACTGAGGCTTTTCTTTATATCTGAGATATTCTAAGTTGCACATTCCAAAGTCACACAAATGCAATATTTCCTTTAAAACTATTTTTATTTAAAAAGATTTATATTACATTTTTATCCTTGATAATTTTATACATGTATATGATAAAATACGACCATACTTATCTTCCCATTTTCCCCAGCCCCTGCATACCCCCCTCTAAACCTCATATCTTTTCCCTCTTTTTAAATTTATATAACTCAATTGGTGCTGCTTTTATGTGCATGGGCCTGGGGCCACCCACTGGAGTGTGGAACCTACCAGTAGCCTCTTTCCTGCCCCCAGCTGCTATCAACTGCTAATTGCTCCTCAGTAAGGGTGGGGGCCTAAGAGCACCTCTCCACCTGTGTGCAAATGTTGGCTGACTTGATCTGCTGTAGGTAACCACAGCTGCTTCGAACTAGCTATGCCACACCCAGAAAGCAGCGTTTCATGCTCCTTTGCTCCTACCTTCCTTCTACCTCCTCTTCTGTGATGTTCCCTGAGCCTTGACTTGGGATGACAGGGGTTAATAAACATGTCCCGTTTGGGGCTGAGCATTCAGTCTTTCCTCTCAGAACTTTGATCGGTTATGAATCTCTCCCTTGATATTGCCCATGGGAAAACAACAACCACAATAACAACAACAACAAGAGCCACCCATAAAGCCTTCTTGATGAAGGTCAACTGCAGCTTAGGTGTGTGTGTACAAATATAAATATTTAGAAGTCAACCTGACCACCAAACCAAAGAGTACACATGAAGAGACCCCTGGTTCCAGTGGCATATGGAGCAGAGGGTGGCATTACGGGGCATCAATGGGAGGGAGGCCTTTGGTCCAGTGAAAGCTTGTTTTTCCAGTGTATGGGAATGCCAAGGCACTGAGGTGGAGAGGGTGATTGGGAGAGGGTGCACCTTCATGGAAACAAGGAAAGGGGAAGGGGGGATAGAATGGGGGGGAAAGGGGATAACATTTGAAATGTAAATACAGAGAATATCCAATAAAATAATAAAAAAGTCAACTTGACAACATGGCTATTTGTCAAAATACCAGTAAGAGGCACTACTCTAAGGCCTATGACTTCCCTAACCATTGACTTTTGACAAGGGTTACAGTACTAGGCATGACATTGCTTCCTGTAGATCAAATTTTAAAGCCAACCATAAAGTTGTATAATCTAATAGTTGTACTACTCTTGGACGAGGAGATGCATCTTGCATGGAAGTTGGTATTTTAGCATGCAGCCTGGCACTGGGGAAAAGCAGCAATGGTTTTTCTTCCCCAATAGCATGCACAGCCCCCTGGAACTGTGAAAGCTATTCAGCAGGAGGCAAATACATTTTCAAGCTTGAGGAACTCATCTCTCCTTACAGGCTTAGCCATCCTCACCGTACCTCCTTAGAATTTTCATTATTGCTTCTTTCCTCAGGTCTGCCAACAAAACCCAAGCCCTGTTGCTAAGCAAACCTATGGTGATGGTTATTCTTGGTTGCCAACTTGATTACATCTGGAATGAACTACAATCCAAAGATGGAGGGCACATCTAGAAGAGACTTTTTTTGCTTTGTTTGAAGTAGGTACATCTATTCTGGACCTTTGAGGTAGGAAGATGCATGACTTTGATTGCTCTTGAAGCAGGAAGACACACCTTTACTCATGGATCTTGATGTGGGAAGACACACCTTTTGGCTAGATCATAGCTTCTGCTAGAAGTCTAAAGGACATAGAACAAGGATGTTTTTGATGTTTGCCTGCTTGCCCTTTCCTTTTTAGCACTTCCATTTCTTCACTGGCATTGGAACCCACTTCTTTGGAATTCCAGCATAAGCTGAAGAGCGGATGAAACATCCAGCCGTGTGGACTGAGTTACCACTAGGTTTTTGGAGTTTCTACTCACAGCTGGCCATTTGTGGTGGTTTGAATATGCTTGACCATGGGAAGGGGCACTATTTGGAGGTGTAGCCTTATTAGAATAGGTGTGGCCTTGTTGGAGGAAGTGTGTCATTGTGTTGGTGGGCTTTGAGGTCTCCTAGTGCGGAAGAGAGCCTTCTCTTGGCTGTCCAAGGAAGAGAGTCACCTACTTAATAAGGGCTTGGCTACCTTCAGATCAAGATGTAGAACTCTTGGCTTCCCCAGTCTCATGTCTGCCTGCACACTACCTTTCTTCCTACCATGATGACAATGAACTCAACCTCTGAAGCTGTAAGCCAGCCCTTATTAAATGTTTGCCTTTGTCTCAGGTTAGCGTGGTACCTAAGGGAGGTGTCCTCTTCTTTGGAGAAAAGGGGAAGGGTAATGGGGGGAGGGATTTGCAAGGATGAGACTGGGAGGAGAGGAGGGAGGAGTGCTGTGATTGGGATGTAATGTGAATTAAAAATTATGAAAACAATATTTGTCTTTATAAGAGTTGCCTTGGTCATGATGTCTCTTCACAGCAATGAAACCCTAACTTAGGCACCATTGTTGGATTAGTTGGACTGAAGCTTGTAAGTTATTCCAGTAAATCTATCTGTCTGTTTATTGTCTATATACTGTCTATCTGTCTTTCTTTCTTTCTTTCTACCTATCTTTGTCTGTCAATCAATCAATCAATCAATCTATCTATCTATTTATCTATCCATCTATCTATCTATCTAATCTATCTGAGTCATTACGTAAGTTCTGTAGAGCTGTAACTTCTTTTTTCTGGTTCACTCCTAGTTTCTCTATTTCACTCTGTTTTCTAAGGTACTCATCTCTTCCTCTTCACTTGCCTGGCCTCCCTTTTGAGTTTAGACTCTTCTAGCTTCCTCTTTTCAAAAGAGGCTTCTGAAGCTGAGGGCCCTGCCTTCCTGCTACTGTTACCCTGCCTACCACCTGGTCTGTTCAGAGGCCCTCGGGGGTTTCCTCTTGGGCACCACACACCAGCCAAAGCAGTGTTCAAGGCTCCCAAGAAACCACCCGTGGAAAGCTTTTGACTGAAGGGAAAATATTATTACTTGATTTTTTCAGAGATCAAAGAGGCCAATAGAACTGCTGAATGAAGAAAAGACCTGACCCCATTTCTATTAAAACCCAATTCAAAGGCTTGGGCTCCTTAAGACCCCTGGAAGATGATCTTACTCTTGACCCAGAAGTAGACTTAAGTGGAGTACCACAGTACTATCACACCTTGACAGTCTGCCTTTTTTTTTTTTTTAAATCTTAGTGAAACTGCTCAAAATTTAGGTTCACGAATATACTTTATCACTTTCTTCTTAAATCCTAGTGTGCCACCCACTGTCCTGCTAACCATTCCCCTGTCATCTCTTAGTATAGTATGGTCTTGCCTACATTTAATCAGGGAACGTGTATACTTTCAGAGCAAACCTGAGAGCTCTGTAATCTCTTCCCTCATGCTATCAGGCAAAGCTCTGGCCTTTCCTCCTGCATCTTCTCTATAACTCTTTCAGAAGTCACCCCTGGCTCCTAATCATCAACATTGCACCAGCTGCCTTTGCTTTCCAGCAACTACTATTCTTTGTCTGGGTGTTTTTTTTCCAGGACAGTATAAGTTCCACAAGGGAGGGGACAGATGGCTTACTATGAGGCTCTCAAGGTCAATCATGTCCTAGGTGCTTTATTAAACTCATCCAGTGAACAAGTCAAACTTCCCATCCATATCTATTAACAACACAAAAAAAAAAAAAAAATCAACAAAATACCTGATAAAATTTCTCATTAGATCTACACCATCTATCTGGTTATCCATTATTACCTGACTAGAAATCCTCAAACTCTTTTCTTTTACTTCCCAAATCCCCAAACCAAGAGTCGATCCCCACCCCCTCAAATGGTCCAGAGTCCAATTTCCATTGTCTATAACATCAATACCTAACTACATCCATCCAGTCTCTGACTTCTCTTTCTTTCTTTCTTTCTTTCTTTCTTTCTTTCTTTCTTTCTTTCTTTCTTTCTTTCTTTCTTTCTTCCTTCCCTTTCTCTTTTTCCCCCAACATGGTATCATTATATGACGTAGGTTAGCCTCTAACTTGTGATCCTTCTGTGTCAGCCTCCTGAGTGATCCGCCTCCTGAGTAACGGGATTGCAAGTGTATCACCATACTTGGCTACATTACTGTCTTAATTAATTTAGGCTGCTATCATAAAAATACTACAGACTCACTGGTATTTTAATTTGTCATGGTTTGAGAGAGTTCTGAGAAGTGCAAGGTCAAGGTGCTGGCAGATTTTACTTTTGCTGAGTGCCTCCTTTCTGCCTTGTAACTGTTTCCCTTATTGATGTGACCTCGCATGGGGAAGAGGGGAGTCGAAGGTGTCACTGTCCTTATGAAACCACTAATTTCTACCATGGGATATGTAACGTTTGGCCTCATCTAAACTCCATCTAAATTATTTCCCAAAGGCTCGACTTTCTGCTCCCATCATATCCTGGGTTAGGACTTTAATAGGGCTCTGGGAAGATGCATACATTCATAACAACTCAAGGGCCTGCTCTGTATCAGGTGCTGATTGGCTTTAAAATTTGAATCCAAGATTTTGAACCTGGAGTTCAGGGGTTGCCCCGACACTCCTATTAATAATCTAAAAGCTCCATCAACTTCCTGAAATACTTTTCAAAGCTCAGAGTGTGCGACCCTCACTGGTTTTTTCAGTCACATATTTTTGTATTCCAACATGAAGATCCTCCTGAAGACTCACCCTTGTCATGCCAGTCTCCTGGCTAGGCTAGGCTTTCTCCTTCTAAAGCTCTGTTGATCTGTGTGCATCCTGCTGCTCTAGCCTTATTTTATTTTTGTTTACCAGTACTGTTATTATTATTGTGTGTATGTGTGTGTGTGTGTAAGTATGTATGTATGTATGATGTGTGTGTGTGTGTGTGTGTGTGTGTGTGTGTGTGTGTGCGCAAATGCAAGCATGCACATGACGTGTGGAAATTAGAGGACAACTTTTAGGAGTTGGTTTTCTCTTTCTACTGTGGGTTGTCATCAGGCTTGGGAAGCACCTTTACCTAGTGAGCAACCATTCTGTCCCTCAGCCTTATTATGTTCTTCTCTGATCACCATCTTTGGTCTAGAAAGCCTGGTCTTTTTATCATAGTCCCAACTTTCCTGCATTTGGAATGGGTTTGGGGAGCTGGGATAGAATAAGGGGGGCTTTCACTGGAATGCTCATAGGTTTCTGCCTAAGGAAGTGCAGGATTTGAGAACATGTCACTAAGTGTGGCCAATGGATCCCTGTCTGATCTCGAGGGGTGGAGTTTTACATTAGATGGACTGTGGTCAGTACGTTCTGGAGAAGAACCCTAGAGATTTAACAACTTCAATTATTTAGCCAAGAAAGTGAAGGAAAGTAGTGGTTGGGCTGGGGTTCATGGCAGATGATGGAGGACTGAGGAGTTAGATGCAGGCAGTAAAAAGCAGCTACCAAATGCAGATACAGAGATAAAGGATGATGTCCCATGGGGCACCATTCTGGGTAAGCACCTTGGAGACCAGAAGAAGGTAGCTGGTCAGCCAATCAACTCATTGCATCTCTAACTCATACCTAGCTCGAAATCTTCCATTGGTCTGGAATATCCATTAGTCCAGATCCTGAGGAAGGTAACACTCGAGGGGGAATTGGTAGTAGAGATGTTTGACATTGGTCAGATTTTCAAGGTAGGGCCAATTATAGGGCCTGATATGAGAATTCCATCCATTGTAGAATAAAGGAGAACAAATAGACTTCTTAGCTTGACAATATGGTTAGAGTAGGGCTAGCAGCAAGGCTGGGTCCCTGTCTTCATCCTATGGAGTAAGTTATTAATGATAGGATTTCAGGTGTCATGGATCTATTCTTGCTTTTGTACCTGGTCACTCTGCCCTGGGTGTGGTTTGTTTGATCCTGTATGCTGCATACTCATATTTTAAAGAAAGAAACCAAGAAATGGAATGATGAGGAAATGGCTTATCCAAGGTCACACATACATTTTATTAGTGGCAGAGCCGGCATTGAACCCTGTCTCGCCACTTTTGAGCAGGGGCACCCACTTTAGTCCTCAAATCCACCTCATAGGCAGTTGCTGGGCTTACGGACCCAGCCTCAGGGTGTGCTCCAGCTGCTGGAGCAAAGTGTATGCTTAGACAACATCACTGCCTTAGTGATGTGATTTATTTCCACGGCTCCATGTTCTTTACTGCTTTTGTTGCCTCACTCCGACTTCCTACCCCGTGTACAACATTTACATTAAACATTGGAAAGGCAAAGACAGACTGGGTAATGCTTAGAGAAAAATAACGAAAACGAAAGAAAGGGATTGATATGTGTGGAGAGATAAAAAGAGATATATTTACCTGACTGAGTTGGGTGACAGCTGAGTCAGGACGTGAACACCCAAGAGGGCAAATGATGGGCTAGACCTATCTGTTTTCAGGTACTTTACAGTTCCAGCACCAATAGTTCTCTCTGTGTGTTCTTACATTGAAATCCAACAAGGATTTATTGAGTGTAGGAGGCTTTGCTTTTAGATTCAATGTGTTTCCAGAGGCTTCGTCTTAAGTGGATCAGTTGTAAGTTAAAAACCTGAGGGCACCTTGCTGGTGCCTTCATCTGAGTAGATGTGCTTTGGCGGCAGTGTTGCAGGTTATCAGACGAGTTATGCAAGACAGCAAGATGTGACTTTTATGCCTGAAACAGATCTTAAAATCAAATCATCTTCATTTAATTGATGTGAGACCTAAGGCTCCAAGCACTCCTGTGAGCTGTGTCAAGTCAAATGGTGGAGTTGGAAACAAAGAGGCAGGCAGAGATCATGACTCAAAAGGGCTTAGAAGAGCCCAGATCAACCCAACAAGGATATATGGAGGGATCCTTTGATCAGCTTTTTGACCTTTGGGATTCAGCTCTAAGTCACACAAAAGTTCTTTCCTTATGAAACCGACTTCCTCATAGGTAGGACTGTTGATGAAGACAGACTGTAAACAGACTGTCTTCTCTGCATTCACACCCACCAAGCCTAAAGTCAATGGACAAAATCAACTTCCAACCAGAGTCTCTGATTCATGATCATGTCATGAACCATGACAATGAACACCCAGTGTAGCTCTGACATTTTTTTCTTTCTCCTCATCCTCTTTAATCTTTCTTTTTTCTTTTTTTCTTTTTTTTAAACATGTAATGCTTTAGAAATATTCCTGGAAATTCTTTGACATTTCTTACACTGAGAGAACATTTAGACACCTTCCCCTTGGCTCTGGGTAGGACTTAACTACTCAGAGTCAAAGAACTTCCTCTACCATGAGTGGAATATAGTAGAATGAACAATATAAGACTTCTGAGACCTGGTTAGAAAAGGCTACAAAGATTCTTCTGGTTTTTCTTGGGTTATTGGGAGCCTTTAGCTTCTGTGTGAATATACATATAAATATGCATATTGATAATTTATAGATGAGTATATATACTCATGTATACATGTATATTATATATGCATATACAAGTAGAATAACTACATGTACATGTGCATATGCACATGTAAATGGAGGGAAAGAGGGAGTGGGAGAGATTCTGAGGTGCTCCAGTGTTGCCTTCCTAGCCCAAGGCCAGAATACTGTCTGAAGAGCCCTTCAGGATGATGTCTGCTCCACCACCATTTCACTGCACTTATATGAGGGGCCCTGGAGAAGAATTGCCAGACTCATAAGTAAGGAAGTGGCCATTATTTTTGTAGGCCACTGTTTTGGTGTAGTTTACTATGTAGGCTAGTGGAATCTCTAGTACTGTCTGCTTACTGCTGCCATTGTCACAGTGCATTGAGAAAACAGAAGCAACCAATCCAATTCCTTCATCTTTCCATTTAAAAATCCACCTTCTAGCTTGCCCTCTTGTTATAGTAAATGGTGAGGGAGTGTGCTGTCCCTGACCCTACAGGACCTTCCACTTGGGGAATAGTCTTCATTTTATTTGGTTGGCTGATTGCTCCTGCATTGAACTTTGAACCTTGAGGTTGTGACATGAAAACAGGGACGGCTCAGAAAGTCAAGGATCCAGTGGCTGTCAAGGCTGTGCAAGTACATCAGTGGCAGTGGTCATCTATGGCAGCATTGTCACCTTCAGTTTCTGTGTCATCATGATAGGGGCTCCGAGTTGCCTTGAATTCTGTTCAAGTTTTGGCTGGCCGCCCAGCCTCCGTGTGTACTTACTAGTATTTTGTGTGTTTGTAATATTAAGATGTATTCCTTTTCTGGGGAGAAGGCTCAGCCAGTTAAGTGCTTGCTAACAAGCATGAGGACTTGAGTTAAGATTCCCTAGTTTCTACCCTTCACAATCGTCACAAAAACTATGAAATACCTTGGTATGACTCTAACTAAGCAAGTGAAGGACCTGTATGACAAGAACTTCAAACCTCTAAAGAAAGAAATTGAGGAGGATCTCAGAAAATGGAAAGATCTCCCAATATCATGGATTGGAAAAATCAACATCTTAAAAATGGCCATCCTACCAAAAGCAATCTACAGATTTAATGCAATCCCCATCAAAATTCCATCACAGTTCTTCATGGAATTGGAAAGATCAATGTGCAATTTCATATGGAATAACAAAAGACCTAGAATAGCAAAATCCATCCTCAACAACAAAAAAACATCTGCAAGAATCACTATCCCTGACCTCAAGCTATATTACAAGGCAATTGTGCTGAAAACTGCATGGTACTGGTACAGAAATAGGCATGTGGATCAATGGAATAGAATAGAAGATCCAGAAATGAGCCCTCATGTATATGGTCACCTGATTTTTGACAAAGGAGCAGTAAACATTCAATAGAAAAAGGACAGCCTATTCAACAAATGGTGCTGGTCCAACTGGCACTCAGCATGCAAAAGAATGAAAATAGACCCTTTCTTATCTCCTTGTACAAAGCTCAAGTGTGAGTGGATCAAAGATCTCCACATTAAACCAGATACACTGAAACTATTAGATGAGAAAGTAGGGAAAACCTTAGAACACATAGGCACAGGAGAAAATTTCCTGAACAAAACACCAATGGCTCAAGCTCTAAGGTCAAAGATTAACAAATGGGACTTAATGAGATTGCAAAGTTTCTGTAAGGCTAAGGACATCATCAAGAAAACAAAACGGCAACCAACAGAATGGGAAAAGATCTTTACCAACACCACATCAGATTGAGGCCTAATATCCAAGGTGTACAAGGAACTCAAAAAGCTAGACACCAGAGAATCAAATAACCCTATTAAAAAACGGGGTACAGAGCTAAACAAAATGTTTTCAGTTGAGGAACACTGAATGGCCGAGAAACATCTGAGGAAGTGCTAGACATCCTTAGCCATCAGGGAAATGCCAATCAAAACAACCCTGAGATTCCACCTCACACCAGTCAGATTGGCCAAGATCCAAAACTCAGATGACAGCAGATGCTGGCGAGGATGTGGAGAAAGAGGAACACTTCTCCACTGTTGGTGGGGTTGCAAGCTAATATAACCACTCTGGAAATCTGTCTGGAGATACCTCAGAAAATTGGATATAGTACTACATGAAGACCCAGCTATTCCACTTCTGGGCATATACCCCAGAGACATTTTAATACACAACAAAGATATATGCACCACAATGTTCATAGCGGCTCTATTTATAATAGCCAGAAGCTGGAAAGAACCCAGATGTCCTTCAGAAGATGAATGGATACAAAAATTGTGGTACATTTACACAATGGAATACTACTCATCCACCAGAAACATTGACTTAACCAAATTCTTAAGAAAATGGCTGCATCTAGAGAAGATCATCCTGAGTGAGATAACCCAGTCACAAAAGAACAGACATAATATGCAGTCACTGATAGTGGGATGCTAACCCCAGAGGCTTGCACTGCCCCAGAAACAAGTCACAGACTGTATGAAGTCCAAGAAATAAAGAAAACAAAACAAAACAAAAAAAATTTACAAACAAGAAAACTTTAACTATTTCCATGTTACATTTTGTTTTACATGTACTTTATGCTCATTGTAACTATTAAGTTTTCAAGGCATACTATCAAACCTTGAAAACAATCAAGTACTGACTAAAAAATATATTCATATAGTTTTATGTAAAAACTATGTTAAAAACGGAAAAAAAAGTACTGACAAAAATGTATAATTTTAAGCAAAAAATGTTTAAAATCTGTACATTTATCTTTGTTTTGTTGTTTTGTAAAATAAAGTTGTTTAAAAAAAATAAAGTCAATGAATAACTAAAAAAAAAAAAAAAAAAAAAAGATTCCCTAGTTTCCATATAAAAATCTCAGTGTGGGAGAGCACACCTGTAATACCAGAGACGGCAGCATCCCTGGATCAGTGTGGGAGAGCACACCTGTAACACCAGAGACAGCAGCATTCATGGCTCAGTGTAGGAGAGCACACCTGTAACACCAGAGACAGCAGCATTCGTGGATCAGTGTGGGAGAGCACACCTGTCACACCAGAGACGGCAGCATCCCTGGCTCAGTGTGGGAGAGCACACCTGTAACACCAGAGACAGCAGCATCCCTGGATCAGTGTGGGAGAGCACACCTGTAACACCAGAGACGGCAGCATCCCTGGCTAGCCGGTCTAGCTGAATGGTGAACTCCATGTCCAGTGAGACCCTGTCTCAAACTATAATGTGGAGAGTGAGTGAAGCAGACAGCATCAACTTGTATCCACATGCACATATGTGCACTTGTGCAGGCACACACGTGCATATGAACAGGTGCACACACATGCACAAACACAAACAATCATGATACATTCTTTATCTAACTAATGTACCTAGAGTTTTGTTGTTTTAAACCAAGAAAACAGATGGTGTTCAGCTATAGCACTCCTGGGCACGTACCAAAAGTACCATACAGAGCACAGAAGGCACATAGAGAGTGGCCCAGGATGCTCTGTATCCTATGACAGAGGTACCTGGCTAGCCACGCCCATTGCTGCTCTAGTCCCTTAGCTAGGAGCTAGAACCAACCTAGATGTCAATCAGCTGATGAGTAGGGAACGAAAATGTGATTCATATGCACAATGGAATTTTTGTTCTGTACTTAAATGAAAATTTCAGAAAATGAATGGAGCAGGAAAATATTATACCGAGGGAGGTAACCCAGGCCTAGAGAGATGGACAAACACGTCTGTTTCTCTCTTATATTGATTCTCAGCTTCAAACTTTTGGATTTCTGTGTTTAAATTGGAATGTCTGTGGAGGCCAGGAAACAACAGAGGAGCCACAAAGAACCAGTTAAGAGACTTTAAAGGTAAGAGAGTTAATAAAGCATATGCGATATGAAAACAGGGAGAAACACTAGGTGAGGGAAGGGCTGAAGGGAGTGGAGCTGTCAGAATTGAAAAGGTGGGAGAGCATTACCCAAAAAGCAGATAGGAAACTATGTAAGATAACAAAAAAATACATCTTTTTCCTTTTTACTAAAGATTTATTTATTAATTTTATGTATATTAATTAGTACATTATAGCTGTCTTCAGACACACCAGATCCTATTTGTAAGCCACCACGTGGTTGCTGGGAATTGAATTCAGGACCTCTGGAAGACCAGTTGGTGCTCTTAGCTGCTGAGCCATCTTTCCAACCTCCACTTAGAATTTTTTTTTTTTAAAACAGGGTCTTGTCATATAGATCTGGCATGTCTAGTCTACATGGATATCTTCCTATCTCTACCTCCTAAGTGCTGGGATTAAAGGGCTTGGGATACGATGTCCACATAGCGAGAAACTATAATTTAAGAAACGAGTTTGAAGAAAGGTATTCCTTGTAGTTGATTAATGATTCTTTCAGAAGCCACAGGTTCTTAAATGAAAACCATGGGGCCAGGTACGGGATTCTTCCCTATGAGTTATGGTGAGATTCCCAGAACACCACAAGCCATTGCCATTGCTCTTGGCTGTGTATTGGAATTTGATGGTTAGACTGTGTAGCTGAAGACATCGCATACTCTGAATGCAGGGCACAGAAATCAAGCTAGAAGTGAGGTGGGAGCTTCCCCCTGCTGTCAGGTCCTCACCGGGCCAGGAGGTTCTCGTTGGTTGGGGGAAAGAAAAGCCATTGATCATCTTACTCAGCTGCAGATCCTGTGTGCAACAGCACTGACCTGTCAGCCAGTATATGCTCATTGCCAGAAAGGTGGCTAAATCTGAGGAGGTAACAGGTCCTAGAGGAGACACCTGTAGCTGATGTTTCGCTAAAAGGACATGTAGTCAAAATACTCAGACTTCTACAGACTTAAGTTTATATCCATAGACTGGTACAGCCCCCAGCCTTGTTCAGAGAAACTTCTTCTTATATCGAGTAGCAGTTGATGTAGAGACGGAGAGCTGGTAAATGAGCCGCAAAAAGGTGACTGTTGAGTGTTATGTCCTAGATGGGACATGCATAGTGTGTCCTCCAAGGCCAGGGGACATTGAGGAAGAGGGCTGAAAAGATGGGAGGAGCCAGCCGTTGGGGATAGAGCTGTGAAATGGTGACTTCTGCGTATGGCTGGGACATTGACGTCACACTGAGATAAGCCACACAGCACAAGTGGCCATGTGTGCAACACACGTGGACACTCAGAGGTGTGGGCGGAGGAGAATGTTGGCTTGGTCGGGAAGATAGGGTCAGTAGGAGTGGGCACGGGATAAGAGAGGACACAGGGGGTGAATAGGGTCACAACATATTGTATACATGTAACAAACCAGCATTCCCAAGTCTCCAGACCAAAAAAAAAAAAAAAAAAAAAAAAAAAAAAAAACTGCATTATAAATGTGATTGCTCATTCTATAAAAGTAAGATTTGATACGTGTTTCCTCATTCTATGAATATTTCTCTCAAAATGCTTCTTTTTGCAAAACATATAAAGAAAAAAGCTGTTCGTAATTATTTCTAGTAACTGTTTTTTTTTTTTTTTTTTTTTTTTTGGTGAAGGGGTTTTTATATTTAATGGCCCGGGCTGTTCTGGACTCACTTTTTAGACCAGATTGGCCTCAAACTCACAAAGATCTGCCTGCCTCTGCCTCCCAAATTCTGGGATTATTGGCATACACTTTTTTTTATTTAAAGTAACTTTTGATCTTTTAATGAATGGTTTCTCTTAAAGATATTGTTAGAAAAAATCTGAACAGTTCTGTTGGGTGTACTCTGAGCAGCCCACTTCTCCCCTAGTTCCCTGATGAAAACCTCATTTTTCTTACCCCACACAGAAACAGTGAATGCTTTTATCAGATTAAAAAAAAGTGTCTTAAAACTTTAAAAATTTGTGTGCATGTGTATTTTGCTCCATGTATGCCTGTGTACCACATACTTGCCTGGAGCTTACAGAGTCCCAAAGAGGGGGATGAGTTCTCTGGAACTGGCATCGCAGATGGTTGTGAGCTGCCACATGGGTGCTGGGAATCTAATGCCAGTCCTTTGAGAGAGGAGCGAGGAGCCAGTTCTTCAACCTCCATTCTTACCAATTTTAAAATGTTTTGTTTTTGTGAGACAGAAACCTGCTATGTAGATTGGTTAACCTCAACTTTTCAATCTTTCTATCTTCTTGAGATTCTTCAAAATCATTATTTTTTCTCATCCATAATTCGACCGAATATAAACATAAAGGAGGGGTAAGTGGAGACCATCCTCTCCCTCTGTTGTTAGAGGCGGTGTTGAAGACGGTGTGCACAACATGAAGCCTGATAGTCTATGTCCAGAGCTGCGTCCTCAATCCCAGGGTAGGCTGACCACAATGGTTCCCCTCAGAACTGCTGAGTGAGGTTACAGGTGGGGAGGAAAGGCTTCTGTTTGCTGTGGACTGCTCTCTACCAAGGCTTGACGAGTAGGGTTACATCTCATTGTTTTTCCTCAGTCACCAAACACATACACACACACACACACACACACACACACACACACCACACACATACACACACGTGCATCACATGCATAAAGAGATAGCAAAGGGCCATGGTTATTGCTACCCAGGCTCCCTCCCTCCAGTGCACTTTAGGATGTCGGAAAAGTGCCCTCTTATCATGAAGAAGGAAGGCAATATGCTTATAATAAAACATACAAAGGTAAAACTTCTATTGTGAAAGTCCTGTAAGTGGGAGTTTATTGTAGTCAACTTATTGACGAGCATCTGAACTGCCTCCTCCCCCTTTGGTAGGACAAAAAGGCAACAGTAAGCATCATGGGACATTGATCTAGAGACATATTTGTCAACTAACTAGTGATGGGTAAATCCCATGTGGCATAGTTGCCGGATCAAAGGAAATGTGCATGTCCAATTTTGATAGCTATGACCAAATTGCTCGATATTCTAATTTACAGTGCATGAGAGCAACTACAGGCTAAAGACAATGGCTGCCCAAAGCTTACTTTGAATGACTCTGATGGAACATTCAATTTAAACAAAGTCATATAGGTGACAACAGGATCTATTTAACCTCATTCCTATGGAGAAAATATTCTGATTTTTAGTTCACAAATGGTGATACTGAAGGCATACACAAACTACCCTAGGTCACAGAGATGTGAAAGTCAGACAGTTGGAACACTTGCCTATCTTGCTCTTTTGGTTCTGCTAAGACCCTTGAACACCATGGTACTGCACACACCATAGGAGGCCTCAAAGAAGGAAAGAGTAACAAAATGGCGGCGTTGTAGGATGTGTTCATCCTCGGGAGAAACGCTCTGCTTTTACACAAATGCTCCTTAGGATACAGAGTGCAGAGGTGTCGCTAACAATGTGTGCCTGGTTTAAGAACTGCTAAATAAAGTGTTTTCCAAAGATTTGCATGAAACATCAGCTGGGTTTTGATGCTTGCCGGTTGTTTAAAATGTTTATTCATGTTGAACAATGTTTATTTATTGAAAGTAGCATCTATTTAAATCAAATTATCTCCATAGCTGAATATTTATATGAATGCTTTATTGAATATTCCTAAACATTTGCCTAAACTACAAACAATTTATTCACAGTTATAAATGTTCACTTCTTTGGAGTAAAAAAAAAATTGCTTAAATAGAACTCAAGCAAATTGACATTTCTGCAGTTTGTGAACATCTGCAGTGCTTTCTGCATGTTGGCCGTTAGATATTCTTGCCTTAGAAAATGGTTAGATATTCTAATTATTTATGTTGAATAGAACACTGAAATTCATAACATATCTTATATTCTGTCATATAACAGTAGCAGCTCTTGGCTTTGGGACAGGCAAATAAATGGAGTTTGAGATTTTTCAAGTGTCTCAGCGTTATGCAGGCATTTAATTAACTAAAACCCCATTCATTTCACTGTACACTACAGTACCATGAATAACAATGGGCTCAACAGATGCTAGTAAGAGGAATGAAAAGAAGCGATCACCAAAGTGACGTAGGGCTTCACAGTTTTCTTCCATGTCCTGATGGTGCCCAGAAATTGGATGTGGAAAGTTCACTGATAACCGTAAAGGATCCTTGATTCCTTTTTTAAGAAGTATTTTTTAAAGATTTATGTATGTATGTATGTATGTATGTATGTATGTATGTATGTATTATATATAAGTACACTGTAGCTGTCTTCAGACACACCAGAAGAAAGCATCGGATCCCATTACAGATGGTTGTGAGCCACCATGTGTTTGCTGGGATTTGAACTCAGGACCTCTGGAAGAGCAGTCAGTGCTCCTAACCACTGAGCCACCTCTCCAGCCCCAGATCCTTGATTCCTGACACCTGTCCCCCACCCAGCACTCATCTCGCTTAGAAGTTGAATGGACTGGAAGTTTGCAGGTCCTTCATGAATGCTTGATGCTCTCATCGGTAGGATTGGGTGCTGTGAGAGTGAGCGCTGGAGCATGTTCTGTGGATGATGATCTCCAGTCTCCCTTTTATCCTCCTGGCTTTGATTCTGTGACCCTAAAATCATCGAGTACAACGAGGAAGAGGGACCGTGGTGCTCCTTCTCTTTCTGCTTGTGCCAGTTATTATTATTGGCAACACTGTTGTTCAAAGTTCTGGGGATTGAACCTATTATCATAGTGTTCTAGGCAAGTGCTCCACCACTGAGTTCCACTCCCAATTATTTGTTTGTGTTGTCTCAGTGACCTTCTTCTTCTGCCACCACCACCTCCTCCTCCTCCTCCTCTTCATCATCATCATCATCATCATCATCATCATCATCATCTTCATTATATCATCATCATCATCATCCTCATCATCCTCTTTGAGACAGCCTCTCACTATGCAGCCTGGAATTCTCTGCGTAGAATGATCTGGCCTTGAACTCACAGAGATCTTGCCTCTGTCTCCTGAGTGCTGGGATTAAAGTCATGCACTACCATGCCTTGTTTTTAATCCAGTGGGGTGCCAAGTTTTAAGAAACACCTACATAGACACATTTATTCATAATGTTTTACCAGTTCTCTGGGCATGCTTTAGTCCAACCTAGTTAATGCAGTTTCTTTTCAAGACACCCAGTGTGTTGCTACAGCAGCAGGAGAAAGCTTGACACATTCTTCTTTTTTAACGTGTGGTATATAACACACATCTTCAGATATCCTCTTGTGAACACCCACACTGTCACCCAGCAACTCCCTTCCCACCAAACACATTCACAGCCCTCTCTCTGTGACTCAGAAAGAGAGTGTGCGCATTAATCTTTTTGAAGTAAACTATCAAGAACTTTCACGCTTTTTAAAAACAAAAGAAACTTCAACCTGTCAGCAAAAATGAAAAAGATGTTTCTCCCACATACTTCTACTTTGACAAAATATTTACAACATTACATTATTGCTGTTTGACAACCTTGCCCCAACCTCAAAACAGATACCAAGAAGAAATAAGAAACCCTATGTTCTCTAAAGACAACAGCTTGATTGCAAGGCTGTATGTGTCTTCTGTCTGAGCTCCTAGAAAGAGGGGGGTGTCCTATGGGTTGAATGCTTCCTGCATATTTTTACATCAAACACAAAGTCATTACCCAAAACAATCAAACCCTTCCAAAAATTCTACTTAGGATATTCTAAATTTTTACATACTGGTTAAAAAATAATTGCACTTAAAACATTAAAGATAAGAAAATGATATAAACATTGAGTATTTTGTTGGAGTGAAATTGGAGAGATGACCCGTAGCTGTGAAAAATCACTTACTGTTCTTGCAGAGGACCGTGGCTTAGTCCCAGCATCAGCTTGGTGGCTCACTGTAACATGAGTCAAAGAATTCAATGCCTTTGTCTGACCTCAGTGGGCACTGCATACATGTGATCCACTTATAACACAGGCAGAACATTTGTACATGTAAAATAAAATGTATTATTAAAAGACTATTTTAGGGCTAAGTGAGACAGCTTAGTGGTAACAGTACCTGTTGCTCCTGTGGGAGATGTGGGTTTAATTCCCAGCATGGTGGCTCAAACCTTTTGTCACTCCAGTATCAGGCAATTTAATACCCTCTTTTTAAAAACTGGATATTTTATTTATTACATTTCAAGTGTTATTTAAAATTTCTGGTTTCCCTTCCGGAAATCTTCCTCCCCTCCCCCTAATACCCCCTTTTGCTCTCTGAGGTCATGCACATGGTATGCATACAAATGTATAGACAAAGCAGTAATGCACAGAAAAGAAAAAGAATAAATCATAAAAAAGTTTTTTTGGGGGGGGGCAAAGGAAACTAAAATCATTGACATAGGATATACTTTTGAAGTTCAGAGATAGGTACTTCTCAGATAACTCATTTGTTTGAGCTAAGTTATTTTTGACTGGCTTTTTATTTGTTGGTTTTTACTTTTGGTTTTTGAAGGCCCGTTTGAGATGTGGGGATTGAGCTCATAGTCTTGCACATGGTAACATGCTTTCTATCCTGATCACAGTTCTGTCTTTGACTGTTTGTTCGACAACTAAGATGACTCTGCTGGGAGTTCTGTTTGGTTTCATGTAATAAAACCAGGAAGCCAGGCAGTGGTGACGCCTTTAATCACAGCACTCAGGAGACAGAGGCAGGTGGATATCTGAGTTTGAGGTTGACCTACTTGGTCTACAGAGTGAGTTCCAAGACAGCCAAGACTACACAGAGAAACCCTGTCTTGAGACATCTCCTCTAAAACCCAAACCCCCCCAAAACCAAAAGACCAAAAATCTAAATCAAATCGTCGCCCAGACTCTGTTGTCTATACACGTTAGGATCTAATCTTGGAGCCGAGAGAGGAAAGAAAGGGTAAGAATGATAACTGCTGATCTGTTTCCTTTAACCTGAAAAGGACAGTTTTCCTGGATATACAGTTCCTGGTCCAGAATTCTGCCTTTAAGGAAATCCAGCCATGTACTGTTTTGTTCCCTCCAAGCAAAACTAGGTAGTAAGAACTATGGAGGAGACAGACTATCCGGGGCTGAGTTGTCAGGGGCTTGTTAGACAAACTTACTGTAAAGAATGAATAAGAAGCTGGAGAGATGGCTCAGCGGTTAAGAGCACTAATTTCAACTCCCAGCAACCACATGGTGGCTCACAACCATCTGTAATAGAATCCGATGCCCTCTTTTGTCTGTTCCCTGTCTGTGTGTCTGAAGACAGCCTCAGTGTACTCATATACATAAAATAATGATTCTTTTAAAAAATTGATCTTATAACAGGTTGTGCTTTTTTATACTTATTAGGCAAACATATTTAGCTAAAAGTAACATTTTCAATTGTGCAGCTATAGATAAAAAGTAGATAAATAATTTTCAATAAACATAATCAACATAATGAATTTAGTTAGTTAACATGAAGCTAATTTGAGAAGTACCTTTCTGTTGCTTACTGTTTTCTTTTAAACCCTGTGTACTCTGTTCTAAATCTTAATGCTTTAAAAACTCTCAGCTGTTTTACTTTGGGGCTTCCCTGGGCCTGGTGTAAGGTAAATGTCTAAGTTGTTTCTAACAGTTTGTTATCACATTATGGTAGATCTGCCTTCATATGTTATTTGACTTTTTCCATTACTGCTTTTAGTATTCTTTCTGTTTTGTGCTTTTGGTACTTTGGACTGTTGTGTGACGTGAGGAATTTCTTTTCTGTTCCAATCTGTTCTGTAGGCTTCTTGTATGTTTATGGACATATCTTTCTTTAGGTTAGGGAAGTTTTCTTCTATAATTTTGTTGAAGATATTCACTGGTCCTTTAAGTTGGGAATCTTTGCTCTCTTCTACACCTGTTATCATCAGGTTTGATCTTTTCATTGTGTCCTGGATTTCCTGAATGTTTTGGGTTAGGAGTTTTTTTGCATTTTCTTTGACTGTTGTGTCAATGTTTTCTATGGTATCTTCTACACCTGAGACTCTCTCTTCAATATCCTGTATTCTGTTGGTGATGCTTGTATCTATGACTCCTTCTGATCTCTTTCCTAGGTTTTTCTGTCTCCAGGGTTGTCTCTCTTTATAATTTCTTTATAGTTTCTATTTCCATTTTTAGATCCTGGATGGTTTTGTTCAATTCCTTCACTTGTTTGGTTAATTTTTGTGTTTCCTCTTTAAAGGCTTCTACCTGTTTGCCTGTGTTGTCCTGTATTCCTTTAAGGGAGTTATTTATGCCCTTCTTAAAGTCATCTAACAACATCACGGGCTGTGATTTTAAATCAGAATCTTGCCTTTTCAGTATGTTGGGGTATCCAGGACTTGCTGTGGTGGGGGAACTGGGTTCTGATGATGCCACGTGGCCTTGGTATCTGTTCCTTAGGTTCCTGGATTTGCCTCTAGCCATCTGCTTATCTCTGGTGTTAGCTGGTCTTACAGATTCTGAAAGTGGCTTGACCCTCCTGTAAGCCTGTGTGTCAGCATTACTGAGGTCCAGCTCTCTCCCAGCAGGGTCTGGGTACAGAGAGCTGTGGCACAGGGTCAGCAACAGGGAACAAACAGAAACTGTTAGGATCCAAACAGCTTCTCAATTTCTGTGTCCTAAAGGCTCCAAGCATATCCTTCAGAGCAGAAGTGGTGGTCTTACCTGTGTTCTCAGGTATGTCAGCACTTTTGGGAGAGCAGCTCTTTTCTAGCGGAATCTGGGTACAGAGAGCTGTGGCACAGAGTCAGCTTCGGGAATGAACAGGTGTAAACCGGAAAGATCCTGTCTCAGACTGCTCCTTGGGTCCTGTGTCCTGAGGGCTTCGGGCAGGTCCCTTAGAGTAGAAATGGTGTTCTTTCTTGTGCTCTCAGGTGTGTCAGCACTTCTGGGGGACCAGCTCTCTTCCAGCGGGGTCTGGGCATATCTTAAATGGTTTCTTACTGGCATTTGGGAGCAGGGAAGCAATACAACGTCCCTGATGCCTTTCACTGGAGAGCTTTACTTTCATTGAATCACTCTGTTTCTCACTGCAGCACTCCCCTGGCCCCCATCTATTTCCAATCAGTTTTCATCCATATCTGCCTCCAGCACTGCCTCGTGTTCTTAGTTCCTCCCGACTCCCTCCTTCCCATCATGATGACTAGGTTGTAGAGTCTAGTCCCAATGGATACATCGACGTACAAGACAGTCCCACACCTAAGGCTCAGGGAACACTGCAGAAGAAGAGGCGAAAGGAGCCAGCAGACCAGGGAGTCTGCTGTGAGATTGAGTCTCTTAGGAATGTCAGAAGTAACACCCATGAAGTCTCATCGCCATGACCACCAAAGAATGAGCAGAGCAAGGAGGACACATCAAAGTGGATCTGGAAGAGCCCACAAGGCCCCAACCCTACACAAGGGACAGGCCACCGAGGAAAGCCAGGAGTGGAAGAAGTAGTCTTCCTCAGGGAAGAATGGGCCCATTTGTGGTCCAGTTCGAAATGGTCAGCCCTGAGAACATACAGACAAGAACATTATATAGACTTAACAGGTTATATTTATGAATATGTATAGATCACACACATGTGCAATGCAGTAACAGTAAGTGAAACAGAAGCTATAAATCTGAAGGAGAATGGAGAAGGGTATATGAGAGAGAATGGGAGAGGAAAGGAAGAAATGTTATAATGACATTATCGTTTTAAAAATAATAAAAAAGCCCCAACTATTTAAGAAACTATGACTAGGTTAAAGGTGTCCCCACTCTTGCAATAGCCCCTGACCATGCTCCTGTAAGCAGCCCAAATGAGACTCCTCAGGCCATATACGATTAAAGAAAAGATCTAAGTAGAAAGGACATAAGGAAGAGTGAAGAGGGGGCGAAGGGTGAGAGGGTCATGTAGGGTGAGTGTGGTGAAGATACCTTATTTACCTATATGAAAAGTCACAGTGAAGCCTGTTATATAATTCATATGTAATAATAGTAATAAAATATTGAGAATAGGAGAGAATGTCCCCCCCACCCATGGGAGTGTGGGTCCTCTCCCTGACACTAGGGTGTCTTTTGCATTCTTCTGGCCATTGATATGCTAGCAGAAGGAACTCGAGTTTGATCTTCCTGCTACCCGAGGCTTCTGACTTCTAATTAAAGCCAGTTAGCAGCAATGGCAGTTTAGAGAATTTTGGTTAGTTTGCTCAGCCCTGAGAGGTAAACTGAAGGGTGTGTCTTGGTGTTGGGAATCACCATGTCTCTGTCAAAGAAATGTACTGGAACTTTGAGATCAATTCCCTCCCTCCACCAAGTGGGTCCTAGGTATGGGATGCAGGTGCTTGGCTTCGGTGGCAAGCATCCCTATTGGTATAACCACCATGCTGGCTAAAGCATGTACTGTAATCTCTTCAACTTCACAGCTTCCCCTTTGCCCTGGATTCGAGGACAGCAGAGTTCTGACTACAGAGGGGCTCAGAGCCCTCACCCTAACTCTGAAGTCCTTACGGATCATCTGTGGAGCAGCATTCGAACACCTCGGGACTCCGGTACTCCTAGTTTTTCGTTGCCTGGAGGACTCAGGAGGGAGGAGCACACCATAACTATGCTTGAGTTGGGTTCTAGCTCAGCACAGCACCCTGTAGCTCAGTGATGTGTGGGACTCTGGAGGGACTTGGGTTCTAAGCCTACCTTGAGGTCTGTTATGTCTTGTTGAAAGCCTCAGGAAACACAAGTCTTTGTCCCCATTACTGAGGTTTGCCTGTGCTCTTTGCTCTTGTTTTGAGAGAGAGAGGGAGAGGGAGGGAGTAAGGGAGAGAGAGAGAGAGAGAGAGAGAGAGAGAGAGAGAGAGAGAGAGAGAGAGAGAGAGAGAGAGAGAGAGAGAGAGAATGTAATTTAGCAAGGGTTACTGGCTTTATTCCCAAGGGGCTTTTAAAATTAGGCTGTCAAACAAGGCAGGGTTCTGACATTCAGAACAGAGTTAGAGCTGCGGTTAGATGCCAACTTTGAGTCACTGAGGACCTAGAGAGAAACTTTCCTGTATCCAATTAGCATTTACACTTGAATTAATCGTCTTGGCTCACAGCATGAAGAATGTCCCCATCATTGTACCTTTTCCAAACAGGAACCTCAACGCAGGGAGAGTTATCACTATGTTAACAACAAAAACAATCTCCCTTTCTTGCCCCATCCCTTCGGCTTTTTGCCCCACCCTCCAGCTTCTTGCCCCACCCTCCAGCTTCTTGCCCCACCCCTCAGGCTTTTTGCCCCACCCTCCAGCTTCTTGCCCCACCCTCCAGCTTCTTGCCCCACCCCTCAGGCTTTTTGCCCCACCCTCCAGCTTCTTGCTCCACCCTTCCAGCTTCTGGCCCTGTGTTAGTTCCTAAAGCCCATATATGGGCTGCTCTGGGTTCCCCTCTTTCTTCCTGCCTGGTAAGTCATTTAATCCATTGCCCCCGGGCTAAGTTTATCTTGTAGCTAATACCCCTTGATTCATTACACAGAGTACCCGAATATTGTCTTTTGAGGGCGGCCGCATCTTCCCATGTGTATCCTTTTTGGATTAATAACGGTCAATCCCCACTCTACTACAGTCTAGACACGGTTTCCGCTTGAGAAACGTAACAAGCGAGGGCACTATGAATGGTATATGAACTACAGCTGCTCTCAGGCTATGATCCTGGGAGACCTGGTGCTTTACCTCTGACGACAGATAATAACCACAATAAATAAGGGACCGGAAAGGGTTATCTCTGTTTTACGTTCTCCCACTCTGGTTCTTAAATCATCGACATCTGCTACTGCAAGAAAGCTGTGCAGTCAGTGACCGACAAAGGAGCCAGAGTGCTGGTGGGGACGGAAGCTCCTAAACTGGTTTGAAGTTGGGCACTGGTTCTCCTGTGGGCCCAGGTATGCAACCTGCTGTTTATAATAGTAGCCTTTAAAGTGTTTGAAGGTGAGGTGACAAACTGTACTCAGCTGATGTGCACCAGAGAAGCCCCCCTAAAAACAGATCAGACCCAGGTGATGCAGAGTCAGAACTTGGAATCCAGAGGGCACCTTTGAATTGAGTAACAAACCAACCAACCAACCAACCAACCAACCGAAGTTCTCACAGCCATATGATGTCCTGTTTTTTTTTTCCTCTCCGGAGACTGGAGTTTGGGGGGGGGAGTCCTTGTTTTCCTGTTCTCTGTTTTGTGGGGGCATAAGCATGCAGCAGTATTTGGATGTTTTTCAAGGTCTCTCATTTGGTTTTTTTTAACCTTATTGGTAAGATGAAGTTCATGGTTGAGAGAATAAGATGTCAGGTTAGAACTGAGGGTGCTGTACCCTGTTTTCGGGGTTTTTCCTTTAGTTTTTTTTTTTTTTTTTTTTTTTTTGTGAGACCTCCAAAGAACATGACAGCTGACAGTCATCTTCCACCTTCCCATCTCTGAGAATCGTGAGGCTATGTGATTGCCTTTAAATGAATCAAAGTTGACACGGACAGCGACCCATGAGCGTCTTAGACTCAGCTGTTAGCATTAATCATGTGGCTGTCTGTTATTCGGTTTATACTGGGAACAGAGCTAGGATTATCATTCAACCCAGCTCAGCAGAAGCGATAGATCTTAATGTTAATGTTTATTGAACATCTATTTCTGTGCTTGGGAAATGCACATCTATTTTTAAAGATGACCTTCAGTCCCTACCAAAGTGCTGAGCAGGGCAGGCGCGTGGCCATCCATAACAAGTTCATGTGGATGACCCTGTCACTCCATCATCTGCAATTTGAAAGGCCCCATGTGACTCCAACTCCCTGTGGCCTCTCTAAATTTGGTGCTTGCTAACTCCTGGATAGCCACCATTTGGCTTAAGTAAACTATTTAAAAAAAATTTTTTTTTAGACAAGGTCTCACTTATCCAAGGTTGGTTTTGAACTTGATATGTAACTGAGATGGCCTTTACATCTGGCTGTTGGGATTATAGGTGTGTACTAGCTCCTTGGGTTTACGTTGTGATGAATTGAATCCTTAGTCGCTGCCTTGAAGAGGCTGCAAATGACAGTTTTCACCTCAAGATGGCGCTCATACTGTCCCTGGCTCTTGTTTCATTTTCGGTATTGCACAGAAATGTATTTCATTATATACATTATTTTACCATTTATAGATTTATTGTCACTTTTTGGGGGGCAGTTCTATTGTATATTTTACGCTTCCAAAAGTTATGTGTCTCTTTTGGGCCTGACATAACATTACCTTGCCATTGTCCTCGGGGTGTAAATTGTGGTCTCAGCTCTTTCTTTTATGACCTGTACCTCTGATCTATGCATCTGCTGGAAATTATCAAAACACCTGTCTTCCAAAGAGATCCCCAGGGAGTGGACAGTCCACATTTATTCTCCTCGGCTGTTGCCTAAGCATAATAGAATCCCGAGTCTGCCGTCAGAACCGGCATGAAGTACGTGTGTTTAAAAATCCAGTCCCATTGCGTTATGGTCATTGGGATGAAAAAGTAGTTTTAATAAGCTTCACTGTTCACATTATTTATACACGTTGTGAATTCCACCTCACAGTTCTCAGTTGTCGAATTGTTGAAGGGAAAACAAATGGTACTGCTTAGGTCAAAGGACGCAGCACAGAGCCTGGGGTGACTTTACGCAAGAATCTCCAGAGTTTTGCATATCAGTAAGTAGCATTGTCTGAACAGCATGCAGGTGCTCTAGTGGGCTATTTGAAGGCACCTGTTTGACACACACACACACACACACACACACACACACACACACACACAAATCAGGGTTGTGTTGCAGCGTAGAAGGACACCAGGAAGGAGGAAGGAGGAGGAGCACAGCATTTGACCATAGTGAAGGAGACAGAGAAGAGCTGATTGAGTGGAGAAACACAGTGCCTCTTGATTAAGACCCTGGGGATAGAGACTGTTCACTACCTATGAGGTTTTGAATAAAAATGGTCCCCATAGACTCACAGGGAGTGGCAGTACCCTAGTACTGTCTGTGTGTGGCCTCATGGGAGGAAGTGTATCACTAGGGCTAGACTTAGTTTTCAGAAGCCCAAGCCAGGCTAAGTGGCTCTCTCTACTTCTGTTGCCTGCTGATCTGGATATAGAACTCTCAGCTCCTTCTCCAGCCTATGTGCCACCGGGCTTCTTGCCATGATGACAATGTATTAAACCTCTGAAATGGCAAGCCAGCCCCAATTAAATGTTGCCCTTTATAAGAGTCACTTTGGTCATGGTGTCTCTTCATAGTAATAGAAACCCTATGAGACACTAATACACCTGCCAATTTGCACATATGTGGTGCCCATTTGAACATATTCAAATTGGTTGAAGATCTTAAATGAAAGGGATTATATAGTCTGATAAGGAAACTGATTAAAAGAATAACTTCAGTGAGGGCTATTGTTTGTTATCCTCCATCACTCTTAGTTACTGCTCTATTGCTGTGAAGAGACACCACGATCAAGGCAACTTACAAAAGGAAGGATTTAATTACAGTTTCAGAGGGTTAGTCCATGGTCATCATGTCGGGATGGTGCTGACAGGCAGGCAGGGCACTGGAGCAGTAGCTGAGAGCTTACATTTCAAGCCATAGGCAGGAAGAGGAGAGAGCCTGAGACTGGGCCTGGTATGGGGCTTTCAAACCCCCAAACTCCCAACCCAAAACTTCCTCCAACAAGACCACACCTTCTAAACCTTCCTAAACGATCCACCAATTGGTCAACAAACATTCACATATATGGGCCTTTGGGGGCATCCTCATTCAAACCGCTGTAATCTTTTTAAAAATCTCTTATTTTATTTTTTTGTTGACCCACTAACTCCTTCCCATCTCCAGCCCTGGCATTCCCCTACACTGGGGTATTGAGCCTTCACAGGGCCAAGGGCCTCTCTCCACATTGATACCTGATAAGGCTGATTTGCTGCTACATATGTGGCTGGAGCCATGGGTTGCTCCATGTGTACTAAAAGAAATGAATCTTAGGCATCAGATTTGAATTTTTATTTTAAAAAGAAAGAAAACAAAAACCCTGCAACTTTTCCAGTGAGGTCACTTGGGAACCTCCTGACTTTGCAGACCCCTAAAGTCAATAATGCAGACCACTTAAGATGTCATGAAATCTTGAAGCCGAAAAGAAAAAAAAAAACCTTATATTTAGAAAATGCTGCCATTTAACGAAACAAAAGCACTTGTTTTCCCAATATTCCTAGATATGATTATGAAATTATATAAAAAAACTGGTAGTGAACAACTACAGCTATTACAAAAATTACTGATCTTTAAATTGAATAATTGTAGACGGAATGCAGGTCTAAGAAGTCACAAAGAGCGAGACCCGGGAACACACTTTGTCTGGTTTGTCTCCAGGGTCATCTGTATAGAAGATTGGCACACTATCACAGCACAGATGTGGCCCAGCCACAGATTTCCCCAGCTTTGCTTTCTCTGTACTAATTCATGTGTCTAGTTCCAAGCATTTCCCCCACTCCTCCCAATCTAAGGATGTACAATTGGTGGTTATCAGCAGGTCACAGTTTTGCAACAACAACCACGATCTAATTCTTGTTTGTTCAAAATGTAGGCCATGTGTAGGTTTATGTGCCTCATACTAGTCAAGATACTAAGTGTTTATATTGAGAAGCTTTGCGCAGCCTCAATCGTGGTCAAGGTACTAAGCGTTTATATTGAGCTGTTGCCTTTTTCTGACCATGCGTATCTTCCTTCCGCCCATCCCGAATCCTACTCTCACTGCTCACCACAGCGACTTTGTTAGTTCTCGAGAATTGCGCTCCGAACGGTTGTTAAGGAAAAGCTTTGGCTGAGGCTCTGTGGTTCTTGGGCACACTCCTCTTTGGGGATCACTGGGTGTGGATAAGCAAGAGGAGCCTTTGTCTTTCATTGGTTCTGGTCTTCTAACAGCCTGCTGCTGAGTACCTCTGACCCTGCAAGCCACCCTCCCAGGCTGTAGTGATAGGTGGCGAAGGAGGTGGACCATGGATGGTGATGAGGTTTAACTCATGGTTTGCAGCTCAGGGAGGGAGGTCTGGCAGCCCAACTAGGTGTTTGCATAACACCATGGACAATTACCATGTATAACTGGCTTAAAACATTGTAATTGACTTTTGACTACTCTACACGCCCCATTAGACTAAGCGCCAGGAGGCCAGGTCCTGTATTTTAATGCTCTTAGCACCTACATCAATAACAATGGCGGCATTCTATAGCATTTATTGGGCACCTAGTGCAGACAGAGAAAGAAAGGCTGTATTTCACACACCCCATGAGGTCGCCTCTCATTTTTTAAAAAAAAATTTTTATAAGCTGTCATCTTTACTTATTTTACGGAAATGAGTGCTTACGTATCCAGTCATCTGTCTACAGTTGCTTGGCAAACGGGCAAACAGACCAGACTTTTCTTGGCCTCATTATTAGCATTGCTTGTAGGCTTAGAGTTTTCAAAACCCACTTCTATTTAGGGTTCTTAAATGCTTCAACCTCTTTTCTAGCCCACCTACCAGAGGTAGGGGACGAGAAAGGTTAACAGAAAACAAGGGACATGGATCTGTTTAGGCTTTGGGGGCAATTCTAATCTTCATTATCAGGATATCAAGAGTCCAGTCCAAAACACCAAACACAAATCAGAAGCAGCAGTCTAGTCCTATCGGCAAACCCCAAACATAAATCAGTAACAGTGGCTTTCTTTACTCAGAGGACACTGGGAGGCTCCACAGAAGTGTCAAGAAGCAGTTGGAACACCACAAGGAACTGTTTTTTTCTTTTTCCTCTAGAAGTCACAACAAGTGAAGACCAGTGAAGATCAGCAAAATGTTGCAAGGTGAAACAATGTCAGAGTGCCCTCTCCCTCTCTGTGGGGTTATCCTTAGACTCTTTCTAAACATCACCTGGTCTCTCAAGTGTCTGCTTCAGAAAAACATCCCATGTCCTTTCACAAGGCGGCTTCCAGAAAAACATCATGTGTCTGTTCTCAGCAAAACATCCTCTCACAAGAGAGCATCCAGAAAACAACACAATGGAGTCTCCAAAGAAACCAGAAATTTACACTTCAATTGTTCTTACAATCCCCATTTGTGGCCTGGTGGGGGCAGAACCATTTCTCTGGGGATCTGAGATTGACCTTCAGTGTCTTACAGTTAAAGCATGTCGATTCAATGAGTAATCCAAAGTTTTATCAGTATTTTGTTAGAAGCTATTTTTCTTTTTAGATTTTAAAGATGTGCATCCCCTCGTAGCCCAGGCTGGTCTGGAACTCAATATGTTGCCCAGGCTGACTTTGAGCTCTATAAAATTCTCTTGCCTCAGTTTTTAAAATGCTGAAATTACGAGCATGAACCAAAATGCCTGGCTTAAAAACCATTTCATCTTTCTTATTGCTTATTTTTCTATCTATCTATCTATCTATCTATCTATCTATCTATCTATCTATCTATCTATCTATCTATCTATCTATCTATCATCTATCTATCTATCATCTATCTATCTATCTATCATCTATCTATCTATTTATCTATCATCTATCTATCTATCTATCTATCTATCTATCTATCTATCTATCATCTACCTATCTATATATCTACCTGTGTGTGTGTATTTGTGTGTAGGCATGCATATGCCATGAGATAGATCTATCTATCTATCTATCTATCTATCTATCTATCTATCATCTATCTATCTATATTCAGAACAACTTGGAGGATGTCTGTTATCACCTTCTACTATGTGGGACCTGGGGTATCAAACTTATGTTGTCAGGCATGTCAGTAAACATTAGCATTTCATGGAGAAAGGTGTTCGTTATCACAACACAAACGTATTTCTTAACTCATGTAAGGAAAAAATAGCATGAAGTTCCTAATCCAAACACTAGGCGGTGCTCTTGTAAGGCAAACGCAGGCTTTCCTACTGAAAATACCAGCCTGGGTGCTTGTATAACTATACAAGTAGATGCTCTCACTTCATAAGATGTTCAACCTGCTGAGCACAAGAAACAGAGAAAAAATGACTTATTCCAATCTTGAAAAGAGACATTACAAGGAATAATGTTGGAACCCTTAGCAATGTAGGACTTAATGGGGCTCCATGTTTTGTAGAGTGGACCTAGAACACAAGAAATCATCTGGCACTTTGAGGAAGTGAGTTAGGTACAACCCTGTTTTGAACATTTTAAGCTCGGCATATACACATACATATGCATTTAAAATAGTGTTTCCCTTCAGGTTGTGGAGTAAACTGCGTTGTAACACTCAAGCATGTGAACTTGAGTTGCATCCCCTGCAGTGTCCACAGTCACGTGGGTTAGTGATCCCAGCGGGGAAGGGAAGAGCCCAGCGGCCTTGCTGGCCAGCAGAGTCTAATCCATGAGTGTCAGGTCCCGGTGAGAGACACCATCTCAAAATGCAAGGTGGGAATGATTCCCGAGGTTAACCTCTGTTCTCCTCATGCATATGCATAGAGATGGAGAAGATGAACACACACAACACACACACACACACACACACACACAGAGAGAGAGAGAGAGAGAGAGAGATAGAGAGAGAGAGGGAGAGAGAGAGGCAGAGAGCATGAACATGCACACAGAAGAATTTGTACATGTGCATACACATATTTGCACACAGATGCACACACACACACACATGCACACAATTTTTCTCACTTCCCATTTACAGTTCTACATTGTACTGACCCAATTTGGGTAGATGGTGAGAGAACATAGTGTAGGAGGTTCCTTCCCACCCAGTTGCGATGTGTGCCTCATCCCTGTTTAGGGACTGGTTTAGCTCTGTGTATGCTGAGTGCTACATGGGGTCAGGGGAGCTGCTGAGTGCTCCGTGGTCCGTGAGTCTCGGCTGGATTAGAGGAGTGCTCATCTCCACTTTCCTCTCTCTCCCGCAGGCCATCAGCGACTACTCTTTCCTCTCAGTTTGCTGCCTCTCACGTGTACCCTAAGGCTCCCTTCCTCGGCCAAAAGGACTGACTTTGGCTTTATCCACGGCCTTGAAAGAATTGTTACATAGTCTAGCCATATGAAAGTAGAAGAGAGAAACTGCGCTCAAGTAACCTAACTCATCTCCGAAAGCATGCTTGGACATGCTACTCAAGCACCCTGCCACCAAGCTGCAGCCTCAGGTCTTGCTTTCTTTAATAACGTTGCTCTGGTAGGATCTGACTTAGTACGAGAGGCAATTCGAGGTTTTTGTTTGTTTGTTATAGGGAACTTTGCTATTTAGAAAGAACTTGTCTTGATAGTAGGGGACATACTCTATTTTCTCTTTTTATCCTCTCTTCACATCATGAGTAGTTTTCTCTGGATGCCGGGTCTGCTTAATAGCCTTTCTGTTTTATTTGTGATCCATCTATCCATCCATCCATCCATTCGTCCATCTCCTTCTCTCTGCCTCCCTTTCTTCTGTTGGCACACATCAGAACCTAATACAACTGCTGTTTCAGGTGAGATCTTATTGATTTCAGAATAAGGAAAACCAGTACTGTTCTACTTAGGAGGGATTCAAGCCAGCCACGTGCTTGTCTTATGTCCCAGTCCTGAGCTTGATTTCAGCTCTGCTGTAGGGAATTTCATTCTTTCCTAGTAACCTTGGTAAGCTGCACTTGCATGGGGGCACCATTGTGTCTCTTGTGGCATCTCAGCTGTCCCCACATCACCAGCTCATGAAGCGTTAAGATTCCTGGAGGTTCTTATCTTTTGGCTCCTGGGAGGAGATGGGGGTTAGTAATATTTAGGAGACTTAAAAGTCTAACACACATTTGTGTCTAATCTATGGGTCCTGGTCCCATGATGTCATGTTGGTAATGATACCTTCTCCTGGGTAGAGACTGTCATTGAGGAGCATTTAAATCACAGTTTGTGTTTGTGCAGGCATTGATCAGGAAGACCCTGCCAATAAGTAAATCTCAGACTTGAGGAAATTGTCCCCAACATCACCCATTAACAGTTGGTTAGACAATCTGGTGGTTAGAGAAACAGGGTCTGGGGAAAAAACGAACTCCAGAGCAGTAAGATTGGGTAGAGGAGGGGAAAATCTCACAGGCATAGGGTCTAAAGAAGAAGGCAGACTCAGAGGGGAAAATCGAGAAGGTTTGGGAGCTTGGGGGCATAGAAAGTGAAGTCAATCCGCCCAGGAATTGATAGGCGTCAAGGACAGATCACATCTATCCAGAGTCTACCTGTCAGGGTTCTGGGCCAGAGCTGGACAGGTACTCGGGTTACCTAGAGCCCAGCCTTTTGGCTCTCCCCATGTCCTCTGTGTGCGTGGTTTGGTCCCACCCTTGGAAGCGAGCAGCAACAGTTTTCATTAGTGCTTCGCAATGCTTTCATGCGCACCGGCCCACGGTTTAGACACTAAGACAAAGCTGCAGGGGGATTCCAGCGGTGCACCGCAACCTCCAGCTCCAGGGACGTCTCAGACTCTTGCTGCCTTTCGTCTCATCTCGCCCCTCTCCTTCCTCCCCTGCCCCCGGCTGGAGCCATTCCACTCGTGATTTCCTCCAGCAAGCCATAGCTCCCACTGGTGAAGTTTTTTTTCTTTTGTGGTTCTCTCTCTCTCACACGCTCTGACACTCGTCCTGAGGCACTTGGCTGGTTAAGGCTTCTCCTGGGAGGCAAGGGAGAGTTTAATTGGAAAAAGATCTCTTGCCTCTGGTGGCGATTATCATTCCTTTATCCAGGGTTGCGGTCCTGACCCCAGGCTGCTCCCCATTTTTAGTGCTTTGTAGGAGAAACCGGTCATCAGACCCTCACTGCAGTTCAGGCTTCCTTACCGCTGCTCCGTGGTTTGAGATAGAAAAGTACCTCCTCTCCCCACCTCCATCCCTTCAGCCAAACTAAGTGGTTCTGAGAAAGGCTTTAAAACCGCTCTCTAGTGCTTCAGGTAAGGTCAGGGACAGAGTTTTTAGCGGGGATTTTATTAACCCGATCTTGGAGGCTTTCATTGCTTTTTACTGGGAACCCAGGCCTTCAAAGCACATCGTCCCTGGGTGCCTTGGAGGTCGCAGCTGCTGAAGTGCGCAGCCGGGGCTCACAATTCCATCTTCTGATTAAATGTGGGTAGCTGAAGGCTAAACATTTCTGAAAATGCAGCTTGTATGCTTAAAGAGAAACTCTGGGTAGAACAGGATGAACAGAAGTCTGTGGGTCTGGGAGCAGGAAGTCATAGGTCCTGGCTCAGTCTTGCGTCCGTGATTTATAGGCCGTGCACTTTGTCTTTTCTTTACTTTTTAAAAGAAGACCATGTAAAATTGTTGCAAAGGAAATTGCTTGGCCTCTGGTTGGCCCAAGCAGAGCTCCTCAAAGGCAGCGTAACCTGTGAGCATCCTTTTTTTTTTCTTTCTGCATCTGTGATGGAGAGCCTACCAGACAGGGCTCTCTGGGAGAGGTCCCAATGGGCCAGGGGCTACCGAGGCAAGATCTTTCCTTTCTCTTTGTATCCCTCTAAGCTGGACAGCACAGGTCTGTCTGTACCAAATTTCCATGCTCACAGTACAACACCCCGGCTCCCCTCCCAGGCTTGTGATACTTGACATGGTCCTTTCAAAATATCGAGGCTTAGATGAGATGGAGGTCAGGATGCAATTTGTCCAAAAGTCCCTGGTGTTCTGCATGTCAGGGCAAGACCTTCGGTTGACAATGATTCAGGTTGTCTGTAGTGTTTACAGTCTGTTTTCTTCCCCCCTAGAAAAAGGATGAACAGCTGCCTATTTATTGTGTTTTGAGAAAAGGGGGTGTTATACAGACGTTTTTGGGACGATTGAACAAAACTATACCTAGCACAGAGAGGGCACCAATGGCAGAGCAAAGTAAAGATTGCATCCAGGTTTGCCTTGCTGAGCCAGTGAGTTTGTCTTACTTAGAGATGCTTGGATGAGGGGTTACTTTTAGGACAGTGGGTGGCCTCAAAGCCCACATATCAACAAAAAGACTCACCTAGCACAGCTGCAGAGGTGTGTGTGTGGGGGGGTCCCTGTTTAGTTAGTCTTTCATCTTTTATACAATTGTCTAGCATTTTTTGAAACCACAAAACCACATGCAGCTAGAGCAGAATTACACACAGCTGGGAGGGGCACAGACACAGGAGAGGCCGACTCCCAGCCAGGGCTTTAATGATACCTCCCAGACTTCTTCGGATTGGATGGTGGGGAAGCTCCTTGACTGAATCGCTAGAAAGATCCATTTAGTGTCCCCCTTTTGTAGGATCTTTCACTGGATAAAGGAATTACCTTTGCCAGGGAGCAATTAAACTTTCTCAGACTTATGAGAGGTAAAAAGGGAAGCAGCTATCTCCTGGTATTCATGAGCACTTTGGCTTGAATGAAATTGTCTTGAATGGTTGCCAGTTGAGGGTAACTGGGAGAGAGGAACATTTAGATTAGTGTGTGCACCGACACATGAGTGTTGGGAGAGTGGTAGCAGCTAGGAGGATCCGGGTGCCTCTGTAGGGCAGGGTGCATGTTCCTGGGTGTGGGGGTGGGGTGGGGAATTTCTTCTTCTGAAGCAGTTTTCATCTTCTCCCCACATGGCCCCCAAATCTCTCTGTTCAACCTCACTATTGAGTAATTAGCGAGAGCCCCTGTGGGAAGCGTTTCATTCTGCCCCTTCTCCTTATACTTTCAGACGACTTTTAAAGTTGCCAACTGTGCTGTCTTCATGTGGTTTTTAATCTTTTTGTTTTATTTTTATTTAGTTGGTTATAAACAATAAACAAGTCAGCTACTTTCTTGTTTTAGAGCCTTTTGGGACTGAGTGTAGAAAAAAAAAGTTCTCATTTAAG
This sequence comes from Micromys minutus, assembly GCF_963924665.1. Taxonomy (NCBI): domain Eukaryota; kingdom Metazoa; phylum Chordata; class Mammalia; order Rodentia; family Muridae; genus Micromys; species Micromys minutus. Next base: position 214,419,104 of record NC_137969.1, on the reverse strand, counting down.
AAAGATTAAAGAATTACCCCCCCCATGTATTTCCTAATTGGTTATCCAACAAGGAGTGGTCAGCCCTGAAATCATATACACACAACCAACAACACTAAACAGACCCAGCAGGTTGTATTTATACAGTTATTAGTACACATACAATACACACATACACATGTAAGAGTCAAAATCAGGGAAAATGAAGCCATCAATCTGAGAGGCATGGGAGGTATTGGAGGGAGAAAAAGGGAGGGAGAATGTGATGTAATTATATTTCAATTAAAATAAAAAGGTTAATGAAAGAAATATTTTAAAATCTATGTTTTGGTGTGGCACTATGATATGGGGGTCCAGGCTGTCCTGGATTGTCAGGAGGCACTCCCCATCACGGCTCTAAGTTACTAAGTTATTAAAATGTTGGTAACCCAAAACTGTATATTACATGTATGAGTGTTTTGCATATAGGTATGTCTATGCACCATACGTGTTCAGTACCTATGAAGGCCAGAAAAAGGGTGTCAGATTCTCTGCTTCTAAATGCTAAGCCATCTCTTGTCACGCGCCCTCTAGTCTACTTTTGTGTGGGTTGGAATTTACTGCTACCTGAAGCTCCCACGAGACCCACTGACTTTTTTTTTATCCAGAAGGCACCGTGACCCTACAATTTAGTAATAGAAGCTGTTAATATACGGCTTCTGCCTGTTCCCGGTCTTTTGGCCAGTGGGAGCCTGGGGTGGCACTTCTGCACCCACTTCTGTTGAGCATTGCTATTCAAGTGTCACACAGGAATCTCTCCCTTTTTTTTACAGAAGCTTCCTCTGAATGCAACTAACTTCGGGTAATGTTACAGATATGTTACTACTACAACAGCAGAGCTGAGGGTTACACCTCAGATCCTATTGTCTTAAAAGCCTAAATTATTTACCATCTGGTTGGCTTGCAATTAAAGTTCACTGGTCTGTGTATCTGTCCCTCAGACCACTGTCTGGGTTGAGACAGTTATGTGGAGATCATTCTGTAAACAGTACCTGACCTGGTCACAGAGCCTCTTTTCTACCTGACCCTGGGCTCTTCCTTGGTCCCTCCTAGCCATGTTCCTTGTAGTGCTGTACTGCCAAGGAAAGTGGAAAGGGGCAATGGAGGGGAGCTGGCTCTTAATAAACAAACAAACAACCCCCTGAGCATTTCTGACATTAAAAAAGCACACATGCACACACACAAACACACACTCTCCGTCTCTCTGCCTCTGTGTGTCTGTCTCTGTGTCTCTCTGTGTCTCTCTGTGTGTCTCTGCCCCCCCTGTCTCTCTCTTTCTTTTTCTCTCACACCCCCAGACACCAAAAGCAAAACACAACAAAGCAACCCAAAGCCAAGGCTATCCGTGGCTCCTCATTTGCATGGAGCCGTCTGTGATTCAGAGAGCCCATCTGTGATCTATTCGAGCTAAAGTCCACTTGTCACTGCTGTCAGGATGGGAAAATACATTTGAAACCTTTTCTGCTTTGAGGAAAGTAGAAGGCTTCACTGCACTTCACACTGAGTCGTGCTCTGAAAGATGTCCGTTCTGAGGAAGATACGCGCAAAATGAGAGTCAGACAAAACAATTATCCTCCAAGAGGGGGTTTTGCACTGTGCTCTAACAGGATCCATCCCCCAGAAAGCCCGCAGGTCTTTCTGAGAACAAGAAGCCATGAGTTGGTTAGCGGTGGGGTGGTCTTTACAAACAGTGTGTACTTCACTAACCCACTTACTGGAGGGATGTGTCAGGGACAGTCTAAGAGAACAGAGCTTGGCCGTGGTTTCTGTCAGCCTTTAGACTAATGCATTTATTAATTTATTAGCTAAAAATGGTGACTGTTTTCTATTAAAAAGAAAGGGTCACACCAGAAAACGCAACAAGGCATGATGAAGAAATGGCACCCGACACTCCTCGGCCACCACTTTCCATTCTGAGCAGCAAGTGACACAGAAGACACCTCCTTGGTAAAAGTGTATCTTCCCCTTTGTTTCTTCTGCATGGGAGGAAAGGTTGCTTCGGTTGTAGGATTATCTTTCAGCCTTTCTGCCTCACCAGTTAAAGAGAGATCCTGTTTAGTGGTCTGTTTACCCATCTCTCAGAATACAAAACATATTCAGGGGTTAGGCACCCAGATAAGAAGACAATGACTTAGTGGCTTAGGAGTCCTGGTCTTAGGAGAGATACTTCTAGCAGAGAAGAGACCAGTGTGCATCCCATTTTCCACATGGTCTCCTGTGAGCTCTCAGCTTAGACTGTCCAGTAGACTCTAAGTTAGACAAGGCACAGAGCTTGCAGTTTACAGATGACTTGAATGTGTCTAAAGAAAAATCAGTCTCTTCTCAGGCAAACATTACATTGTTACATTGTTGCTTCTCTAGGGTCCCTGCCAACTTTCCTAGTTGCTCTGGTCCACTTGCTAACATTCACTAAGACACAGACCTGGGAAGAAAAAACCCAAAGAAGAGAAGGCATGGAGGAATGTGGGATTAGAAAGGTAGGAAAATGGTTGTGATTACACAAACCTCTAGGTCAAAATGAAAGAGGAGGGAAGGAGGGAGGGAGACAGACAGAGATACAGGGAGACAGTGAGAGACACAGAGACACAGAGAAAGAGAACCACTCTCAATTTTAGAAGCGAAAGGGCCATTAGAACCCATGTAATAGGATGATGGTTCTAAAGATGTCGTCACAGGGCATTAGCGCAGACCTGCAGAAACAGACATTTCTTTTATAGGTCATTTTGTTTTCCAGAATGAATTTTTACATGGAAAACAGTTGTCCTAATTTTTTTTTTTAACTTCTAGAATTTGAAATTAAGGGCACCAATGACAGCAAGGAATTAGGTTTGTGTGTGTGTGTGTGTGTGTGTGTGTGTGTGTGTTTGTGTTAAATATGTCTTGGGAGGGTAGACTGGGAGGAGAGAGGAGGGAGCCGCAAGGCAGTATAAAATCAGGCATTAGAAAGTGTAGGTCTGGGTTCAAATCCCGATTTTGTGTTTGGGTAGTGATGGCGCACACCTTTAATCCCGGCAGTAGGGCAGAGATATGAAGATCTCTGGGTTTGAGGCTATCCTGATGTATTGAATGAGCTTCAGGGTAGGCAGAGCTAAACAGAGAAACCCCGTCTCAAACAAAAACAAACAACCCCCTCAAACAAACCCAAAACCCCAAACCAACCAACCAACCAACCAACCAACCAACCAACCAACCAACCAAAAAAATTTGCAATAATCTTCGTGTCTGGATTGTGTCCCATACAACATGGGACTAGTAGCTCAGCGTCGTGCACGTGCCCGTGGCTTTAGCACGTGACAGGACTAATAACAAACACGTACGTTGTACAGGATTTCATGACCAGTTGAAATAAGTCACGTGGAGTACTTTAAAGCAACGAAGATCTGACACATAATTCGCGTTCATCTTTCCTCAGCACACAGAAGAGAGCAGACGGGCTCAGATCTCAGTCATACTGTAGATCAAGTAGAACTTTTCACTGGACACATAAAGCGGTGCTCCTTATTTAGAAGAGATACCTACGGAGGAATCAGCATGAACAGCCCGGAAAAAGCCTACAGCTAGAACTATAAAGAGTGAGTTCCCGAGTGAGAAGAAGGCAAACTGGGGACCAACACGTTTGAGCTGAGCTTAGCGTGTTTAGGACTCCCAAGGATCTGGTCTTCGCTTGTGAAATCCTTAGAGGACCCGAAGACAAAATGCTAGGCAGGTCTCGGTTCAGGCCCACCCGAAGGGGGTGGGATGTGGGTTGATCCTCCCCAGACCACTCCCACTTAATGTCCTTGGAGCAGGGATTCCTCTGTCTTAAACATTTTCTTATTTTAATTTTGTTTTTTGAGACCATGTTTCTCTAGCAGTCCTGGCTGAGCTGGAGCTCACTCTATAGACTAAGCTAGCCTCAAACTCAGAGTTCCCCTTGCCTCTGTCTCCCAAGTAATAGATTAAAGGCATGTGTTACCATGTTGATGAATTTAAACCCTTAGAAGGAGCATCCTCCTCAGGAAGGGTTTATAATTAACTTTGTTGGATATTCTATGTAGCTTGTGTCTTGTTTTTCTTTTCTTTTCTTTTCTTTTTTTTTTTTTTAAAGATTTATTTATTTGCTGTAGCTGTGTGAAGACACTGTAGCTGTCTTCAGACACACCAGAAGAGGGCATCAGATCCCATTACAGATGGTTGTGAGCCACCATGTGGTTGCTGGGAATTGAACTCAGGACCTCTGGGAAAGCAGTCAGTGCTCTTAACCACTGAGCCATCTCTCCAGCCCGTGTCTTGTTTTTCTTCAACCACATAAATGATACCAGTTTGTTATTGGAAATGGAGACAGCATTGTGAATCTGCTCCAAGGTCCTTTGGGCTTAGGCTTTTTTTTTTTTTTTTTTTTTTTTTGCATGTAGATTTTAGGACTAGCAGAAGTGACTTGTGTTTCAGTTTGAAAACTGGAAACTTAACACACAAGGATCACGGAAGGATGCTCTTTAAGAACTGTACAGTTGCAGAAATGGGAGTTCATTTTTTTCACGTAAGTTTAGGGGTTGACATCCTCTCAGCCTCTTCCATTGACTCCTGTTGAGGTCGGAGAAGAAATGTCCTCAGCAGCCCCCATCAATGGCTGACTCCTTTTTGGCTGACCACATCTATGCTGTGTGACCCCCTTCGCCTGTAGAAGGAGGGCAGCAAGAAAGTAGAGGCAGGTGTCAAAAAGAATTTTCACAGAAGTTGAGTGTCACTCTTATAGAGGTCAAGAATGGAAGGGATGTGTCAGTATTTCATTTTTAAAAAAGATTTATTTATTTTATGTATGTGAGTACACTGTTGCTGTCTTCAGACACAGCAGAAGAGGGTGTTGGATTCCATTATAGATGATTGTAAGCCACCATGTGGTTGCTGGGAATTGAACTCAGGACCTCTAGAAGAGCGGTCCGTGCTCTTAACAGTTGAGCCATCTCTCCAGTCCCCCAGTATTTCAGTTACCGAGGTAATTAGCAGGGTAGGTAAGGGTGATTTAAAGGAGATTTCAAAGAAGACATTGGCTGAAATAAATTTGCCAGGTTAGAGACAAAGCTGTCTAGTGTCCAACAGGATAGTAAAACCCAACAGACAAAACCTCTGGAGTCTTGTCTATGTGAAAACAAGGAAGTTCTCATACGATATTTCCAAACGGTAAAGTAGGAAGTTAAACAGTGTTATGTTCTGATAAAGAATTAAATAATCCAAGGAGAGGGCCAGTGCCCAGTGCTCCAGGGTGATAATACAGATGCCCACTCTGCTTTATGACTTTGCTTTAGGACAGACTTTAAAAGCCCCGAGAGAACAGGTGCAGGGCCCCCGGCTCTTTGTGCCGGTAGTAGAAGCTATGTGTAGGTGCCATGGCAAAGACTAAAATTTGCTATTGGAATTTGAAGGCTCTTATTTGGTTCATAAAACATTTCTGAAAACCTAGGACAGCTATTTCAAATGCTGAGAAAGAAAAAAAATCCGTACATGCATTCCCCGCTTTTGGAAAACTCAACGCTCAAATCCAGATAAAACCATTAAATTGAAAGGTATATATTTTCATTAGAAATGGATTGTGTACCTCACAGAAGGATTTGCAATGGGTGTTATATCTATTAATAATCACTTCTCTGAACTAATTTAAAATATTTGATTTTGGCTTTCTGGAACACGTTGCTTACCCGAACTAGACTATGCTTGCACTCTGAACTCTATTATTGTCTAGAGACACATTTCTTTCTGTGTACTTATAGATAGCTCCTTTTAAATTGTGTTTGTAAGGTTTTCTTTGAAACCCTTGAAAAGCTCTTAGCCACAAAGGTGTTATAGAAAGGATTCTCCATTGATGAAGAAAGACATACTCACCTGAAGTCTACTGCACTTATTTTATATTGCAAAAACTCAGCCAAATTGAAAAGGCCTCTCCACATATAGAGAGAATAAAGTTAACTGATTTATTATTTTTTTAAAGGTGTGATTATATGGTTTCAAAGTTATGAAAAGATACAAATTTTAATTAAATTTCCTCTAAGAGGACATTTGAAACAGCAATCAGACACCAGGCTGACCGATTGTACACCTATAGAATCATTGCTTTGACAGAAACCAAAGGGAGAAAGGGAAGCACATTACTTTCCTTTCTTGAAAAGCAAGTGAAGTAGGAATCCACACACTCTGGGCTTGACTTTACAAGATTATGCTGAGGTGAGAGTCTGGTCTTCTTGACTGGATCTCCTGTCACCATGCAGTGAATGACTCCAAGGGCTGGGGATGATCCTGTGAGTCACCGTGGCGTATGTCCTGGCTTCCAGCGAGTCAGCCACAGTAGCTCCCATCAAGCACTTCGAAAACCATTTCCTTGGAGTCACGTGTCCGCTTAAACATGGCCGCCCATACCAACTCAGCAATGGCTACGTCGAGAGGCTAGCTGATCCCAATGGCTGAGCCTCACTTCTTCAACCACAGGTGGTATCAGAAAGAGAAATGACTGAAAATTGATCTATAGGAAGAGGTAGATGACACAGCCAGAAAGGAAGGCCTCTTAATGGCAGAAGTGCCGCTGGTCACTATCCCACTTTAGATGTCAGTCTCCGGGGCCTCCGGTGGCAGGCAATAGGAGCGATACTGACGATCTATCGGTCCCGTTCCTATCTATTCTGTGAACTCGATTCATTTCTTAAGACTCGCTTCCTGATGTATCAGATCAAAGTCAGAGTGATTGGGAGGGTTAAAGAGCTAGTGTCTCTCACTGCTGCATTTGTCTCTCATGGATTTACTTCTGCTGTGATATGGCTGCCAGGCAGAAGTCACAGCACAAACATGCTTGGCTATAGGGATATCCATTCATGTCTTTGAAGCTGCAGTGGTTCCCAGACTGTCTGGACACCCATAAAAATATAAGACTATCAGCTTACAGGTGAGTAGCAATTAGACATTTACATTTTAGGGAAACTCAGGCTTATGAGTATTTATGTCAGAAACATCTAATTAGCATTCTTCAGTTTTAAAAACAATATTTATTTATTTTATGTGAGTACACTGTTGCTGTCTTCAGTACACACCAGAAGAGGGCATTGGATCTCATTACAGATGATTGTGAGCCATCATGTGGTTTCTGGGAATTGAACTCAGGACCTCTGGAAGAACAGTCAATGTTCTTAACCTCTGAGCCATCTCTCCAGCCCCAGCATTCTTCAGGTTAATGAAAAGACTTGGAAGTAACATGGCCATTAATGTATCTAAGCATCATAACCTTATATACTTTAGCATTATCTCCCAAGAAAGACTTTCATCAGCACCAAAATCATTCATCACGGAGGTGAGGAATAGATGTCTGCGGCTTTACAGGTCCCGGTGGAAGTAGTAAACAGCACACAAGGAAGAAAGAGACAGGAGGAAAAGTATCTACATAACCCTCAAACCCTCGAGCCTATCGCCTAACTGCCGAGTGTTGATGGTTTCCCTAAGGCAGCTTCAACTGCACGCAGAGCTGCTCCTTTAAATCTGTCTTTCTTGGACGGGTTTCATGTGTGCTATGACATTCTTTTATGCAAACAAAGTCACTGATCATAATTACATAGAAACTGATGTTTACCGAGAGCTTTTACAAAGAGTAATTCTTTCATTGGAGAGGGATCTAAGAGTACTTCCTCAGCTTTACAAGCCTTGATTTGGGTGTGAGTGTGTCTGATCATTAGAGTTCAGCAGTGAGAAGGAATCTGCATTAGATTACATGAATGTAGACTTGTATCATTTCTCCAGACCATGGCTTATTACCCGTAAGCAGACACATTTCTAGTGTTCTGTAAAGAGAAAAGAGATTAATAGAAATGAGGATGAGGGCTGGAAAAGTGGACGAGTGAGTGCTTGCTGCTCTTCCAGAGGACCAAAATTCATTTCCCACACTCACATGGGGCTAACAGCCATCTCTCACTCCAGTTCCAGGGATCTGATGCCCTCTTCTGGCCCCCGAGGGGACTGCATGCACTGGGCATACAGATATAAATGCAAACGAAACACCAATATACTTCAGTTAACAATCAACACATCTTTAAAGAAGAAGAAGAAAAAAGAAAGAAAGAAAGAAAGAGAGAAATGAGAAGAGGACAGAAGCCACAGTCCCAGACAGCCGGCTAGGAATTAATAAAGGAAGAGACTGTTGCTTCAATATGGAAATGTAGAAGTTCTGAACGCCTGCACTCCATCTGCGAGGGCAACTGTGGTTTTCGAGCAGATAAACCACTCAGTACGGAACCTGTGGACCAGACAGAGTGGAGCTTTAATGATCGGGCTTGGCACTGCTTAAAGGGAGCAGTGGTTTTGACTTTTCTGGATTCTAATGTTTTAAGTCTCTCTTTTCTTATATGGGGATTAAATACCCAAAGAATAGAGAGAAAAGAGCCAAGAATCTTCAGTGGGTGAGATGTCAGGAGTGGTCTGTAATGGGTGTCCATGCAACTTAGAATTCACACTAATTTTCTTGAGACTGACTCTTCTCCCCCCCCCCATATCTTTTGTGTGCTGACTGCATGGTGGACATTTCCTTCTTTGCTCTCTACTCCATGACTTCACCGGAAGCATCACAAATGTGGGTGGGAAGGACAGCGAGGCTACCCTGACGGGTCCGTCGGGCTCTTCTGCTCGTGGTGCACAAACATCCATCCATTTTTGCTGTTCCACAAACTCTGAGTTTGTCAGCAGGGGTGACCTGTTACAGTTCATTTCTAGCTGGTGTGTCTTAAAAGCTATGGTGCTTTGGATGGGGCAGAGACATAGGCGTAGCGATCGCCTATCTCACCAGCAAGAAAGACGCTACACAACAGGATCCTTCTATGGGATTTATTGCGGGTTTGATTGCACTGGCGAAAGACCCCAGCCAAGAAACCAACCCTCCTTATATATGCTTAGGAGGACTGCATCGATACCTGATTGGTGCATTCTTGCACTCTAATTAGCCTACTCAGAGTCAGCATGAGTCAGCTAAACAGGTGTATGTGCATGCACACTTAGGTTGTTTATCTCAAAACTGGCCACCCTCCCTTTGGGCTGGGCGCCATCTTGTAATGGTGAATGCGGTGGCTTCCCACACATAGACTTCTTAAAAGTAGCTCCCAGGGAGGGACTTTTGCTCTTGCCTAGTGTCCTTTTCTACTCCCCCCGCCCCCACCCTTCTTTCCTCTCTGGAGAGCCCAGAACACATTTTTCTCCGAAAAACTTAATTACGTAGCCTTCTGCAACACCACAGTTGCTCTAAAGGTGCCCCCTGACTAGAGGAGCCCCTTGATCTTATGAGCCTCCGTTTTGGGTGGCACCAGGACAGCTTTACTTAGTCTATCACAGCCCAGGATGCTAAGATTCGGTTGAAGACTCTCCAACATCATGTGGGAAGAGGAAGCCCGAGACTCTTCCAGAACTTGAATCTTCTATCTTAGTTCTTGTATTTATGATTTTTTTTTTTGCCACAAGCACGCGGATACACTAGACACAAACATAAGTTGGTTAATGCAACTTTCTTGTCAGTTTCCATGCCTGTCCGAAAAGCACACAGATACCTGAGGGGCTCATTCTTTTGTTGGGAAGGCACCAGCTAGCAAGTCTGGAACTGTGAGCATGAAATGTGCTGGTGGGATGACTTGGCACAAGGAAGATGGCACTGTGATTTACAAACTGATACTGTAAAATGTGGACTTGCTCTGTGGCTTGTTTGTTTATGTTCCCACCCGGCCCCCCCATGCGCCCCCCACCCCATGGTCCCCCCCCCCCCCCGGCCCCCATGGGAAGATTGTTCTGTATGCATACCAAGACCACTTTAATCCATGCTACTCTGGGTGAGACTTTAACATTTAAATTTTAAACATTTTAAAGTATTTTATATGCATGGAAGTTTTGTCTGCATGTGTGTCTATGTAATCCCCGCCCCTCCCCCCCAAAAAAGCACGTTGGATTCCAGGAGCTGGAGCTAAAGGCTGCTAGGAACTGCCGTTCAGGTTCTGAGAATGAAACCCAGGTCCTCTGCAGAAGCAGACATCACTCTTATCATCCGAGCCATCATACCAGCTCCTTAGAGTGACAGAAAGGGTGGCTAAGGGGCTCTAGATTCGGGTGGGTGTGGTGAACAGGGTGAATATCATCTCCGTCCACACAGACATTGTACTATAGTCACAGTATATCTTAAAAAGAGGTTGAGTTCTTTAAAATCTGTTTATTTCTTTTATGAGTGCTATGCTGCACCTAAGTCTGTGTACCACTTTCATACCTAGTGCACGAGGAGACCTTCAGACATGGAGTCCAGTGGGCCTGTGTGGAGAGCGGGTGTGGCGGCAGTCCCAAGATGATGCTTGGGACTCCGGCCAAGTCTTGTGACTAGCACCTGACTTCCTCCTGACCCCCCCCCCCCCAGATTAGCCATTCCCACCGTGCGAGCTGCACAGGCGCACCCATGACGCAAGATCAGGCCAGATGACGCGGACCTATGACCTGCAGCCACGCAACATGGGGTGAGGAGGTGGAGTTGAGAGAGGATAAAAGGGACTGCGCTTGGGGGCTGAGAAGACAGAAAGAGGACAGAAAGAGAAACAGAAAGAGAGACAGAAAGTAGACAGATTTTCACTGGCATGCTGTAAGGTTCCTGAATAAACCGCTTTGAGAAGAACGCTGTGTCGTTGCTTCTTTTCTGCTGGTCGGAGACAGTAGTGACAGGCCTTGAGCCGGAACAGACCCGAATGCTTCCTCCCTGAGTATTTGGTTTCATGGTGCCAGACAGCACTATGTAGCTTCCAAAGGAGGAAAGTTACCCACAGTTTTACCCATCTATGATGCCTATGAACTGTAACAGTGCCAGTATCACATGATAACCCTGAGGGTGCCGTAGCAGCATGGATACCTTGATGACAGCCAACAAATCTCTACTCAACCTTAAGAAGAAGGAGACCACTTCTAGCATCAGAAACCTAGTCAATACTCAGTGCTAGTGAAGGGGTCTTAAAGGAGAACCTACACCACCACTTTACTAAGCCAGACAGTCCCTGACTATATTTTGACATTTCCTCTTATATCTACCATTAAGTGTCCTCACCCCTCTTCAAGGAAACTTCTCTGTGCAAAGACCATAAAGTGAAGAGCTTTACAGAAAATCCCAACCAATCAGAGGCATGGAGTTCAGTCCCAGTGGGCACATCTACAAACATTCCCATACCTAAGGTTCAGAGAACATTGAACAAAGAGCAAGGCCCCATCCCTCCACAAAGAGTGAGACCTCAACCCTCCACAGAGTGAGGCCTTAACCCTCCACAGTGAGGCCTCAACCCTCAAGAGAGTGAGGCCTCAACCCTCCAGAGAGTGAGGCCTAAACCTTTCACAAAGAGTGAGGCCTCAACCCTCCAGAGAGTGAGGCCTCAAACCTTCACAAAGTGAGGCCTCAACCCTCCACAGAGTGAGGCCTCAACCCTCCAGAGAGTGAGGCCTCAACCCTCCACAGAGTGAGGCCTCAACCCTTCACAGAGAGGTAACTAAGGAATGTTGAAAGCTGGAGCGATGTCTTCCCCTGGGCAGAGCATGTGAATCAGTTATCCAATACCAAACAGCCCTGAACATATACATACAAGTAACATTAATCAGACTGAGTAGGTTACATTTAGGAACACACACACACACACACAAACAAATATATGCAACAATGACTTAAAAAGAGGCTACAAAGTTGAAAGAGAGCAAGTAAGGATCTATGGAAGGGTTTGAAAAGAGGAAAGGAAGAAATGATGTAATTATATTATAATCTTATAAAAAGGAGGATTTCAAATCCCCTGGGACTGGAGCTACACTGATGGTGGTGAGTGTTTATGTATATGCTGGAAATCAAACCCAGGTCCTCCAGAAGAGAAACCGATGCTCTTAACTACTGAGCTACCACTCTAGTTCCCAGTCATTACAGTTTAAGTGACAGGTTATTTTAACTACCAAGGGATTCCTAATGAGCTTGAGGCCTAACAAGAGCCCTCGCTCATTTTCTCAGGGATGATTATGAGGTCAGTTTCTCCTTGTCCATCATTTTTTTTTTTAAAGCTGTGCAGTTGACAATTTAAATCCAAGGAAGATAAATTCATATATATATTTAAAAACCAGTAAAGGTACATTTGATTTTTCATGAAAACATTGGAGTTGTCCTTCGTTTCTGGCTGCTTGTGGCTGTAGCTCTGTGAAGGGTTAAGGCCTTGCCCTTGGTCAGCTGGGTCTTTACAAGTGTGCTGGCTGCAAGGTGTGTCAGCATTCCTCCCATACTAGCCTTTGTCTGCTGTCCTAACGGGTTAGCCCTGCATGCTCGCACCCTGTCACCCTGTCTCCTCACAGTCTTTCCTCTTCTGCTTTCCTAGGTTCCGTCCTTTCCTTCTGAACAGAGGAAAGGCAGCGTGTAGGGGTGGTTCTGATGGGATGCTCTAGCATCCTCAGTCATGATCAAAAGCAGGAGATGTGCAGCAGCCTGAGGTTTCAAAGGGACAGAGGAAGTGCCCTTCTGGAGCTTCCTCCTTCTTAGTTCCCCAATCCAGCCCTGACTTTCTGTTTCTAGGGTACAGAGCTTTCTTTCCCGTCTAAATGTATTTATTTCAACTGACTCGAGCACAGGGAGCTTAGTGATAACAGAATAAAATGTGTAGTCAGAGGGTGGGAGTGTGGCCCGAGTTAATTCTCAGTGCAGTGAGGGAGACTGCACCACAATCTGATTTAACAAGTGTTTCATGACTCAGTGGTGATTAGCCGTTTTAACGCCGGGACACATCCGAAAGACAGGGCTCAACAGCAAAGACAATAAGGAGACCAAGAGACAGACAGAGCCAACAACCGAGTCACTAAGACTAAACCTACAGACGGTTGTAGGAGCTGCAGAGGGTAACTGCGTGGGAGGTGTCTGAGTGCTGTGTTCCTCAGGTAATGACTCCAGGAGGTTAAGGAATCACAAAAAAGCAATAGAGACGTGGGGGGTTTGCAAGGAAGGGTGGCTTTTCGAACTGGCTTAGCCAGGAATGAACAGAGAAAGTATGGAAGGAAAGAAAGGAAAAGAAAACAAAACTCAAGTCTCTGTCTGGGATGGAGAACAGGTAGGCTTGTCATTTGTCTGCAGATGCTGACACCGAACAAGTTCACTGGCGAGTGGACGGGCACATTTTGGCAAAGGGTTTGTCATTATTCATTTTAGAACACACGTAACAGATTGATATTTAAAATAATATTTTTGAAGTTCATCTCACGACATGAAGCGTTTCTCCTCCATCCCCTTCCCGACCATGGTAGGCGGTGGATTTGGTTGGGGGGGTGGGGGAGGGGCACAGGAGCCTCAGGCGGTCATTTTGCTTGCTCCTGTTTACCAGGCTTTTCTTTAAAGCTTGTTTTCTGTCTTTAGAACGAGAGAGAAGTCTCTTCTTCGGTATTTTATTTTTTAGAATTAGTTTTATTGTCATTGGTCTGTGCTGGAGACAGGACAGCTGAGAATAAGGGGAGCTAGAGATGTCTGAAGCTACTCCACTCCTGCTGTGGGGGCCAAAGTGCTCCTGGGTTCGGTAATTTTCTGTACTTTGCTGTGTCTTAGTGTTTGGAACAATGTACCGACAGTACTATAGATAGGGTTGAGCTCATTTCCTGCCCCCCCATGTCAAGAATTAATTTATTCACTTTACATTTTGATCGAAGCTCCTCCTCTCTCCTCCCAGTCCCTGCCTCACATGGCCCCCTTCACTTCTGAGAAGAGACCCCCCCACCCCCAGTACAAACCCACCTTGGAACCTCAAGTAACTGCAGGACTAGGTACATTCTTTCCCACTGAGGCCAGACAAGATAGCGACTGGACTTACTTTTCTGCCTTTAATATGAAAGAGAAGTCTTTTTTTTTTTTTTCCCTTTTAAGAGCACTGGCTGTTTTCCAAGATTATCAGGATTCAATTTCCAGCACTCACACGACACTCCCCTAGCTGTCCCTGACCTCTCTCTAGAGTAGCCTAGCTTTGAATTTAGACATTCTTCTGCCTCTGTCTTTCAAGAGCTGGGATTAAAGGCGTGAGCCACCATATCAGGCAATAATAAACATGTTAAAAAATAAATTGTGTTCATGAAAACTGTAAAGGTTAAAGCAGGAAGCTAGGCTGGGGGAAGAGTTAAGTTTAAAGTTTTATGAGGTCTCCCAGGCCCCCTTGAGAATGTGCATCTGATTGAATGTTTTTCAGTCTTTCTTTCTAAATGAGTCGTGAGATCACTCGAGAATTTTTAGCTGAAAAATGACGTGATGTGAGCTAAAATTTAAGTAATATCACAAGGTGGACATCTTGTGAGAATTCTCTCTTGAGGTGTGCGCTGGAGACCGGAAACCCGGTGAAAGACATTTGGATTGTAGACGGGCTGTAATGAAACCCATAGTCTCCGTCTTCTTTGGTGGACCTTGCCTGTGCTGAGGATTGAACTTTGGGCCTCACACATGCCCTGACAGTGTTCTTGCTTAACCCCAGCTGTTTTGATGGGTGTTTATTGTTCTGACTGAAAGCATGTCAGAGTACATTCCAGATATAGTCTTGCCTTCATCCTTGACCTTTTAACAAGCTGTTCGGTAGGTTTTAAAGGGCAGTTTCTTAAAGGACTTGACAAGCAAGAGTTCTAGTCAGGGCTTGTGGTACGGGTGGAGTGAAAGACAGGAAACAGAAACACACATTCAAGGATAGCAAACTGCAAACCGCACACCAGAGTAAATGGGTCTATGTGTACTTCAAAAGGTCCATCGATCTCCACATATGGGAGCCTGGAGAATATGGACTTAGTCTGAAAGTCTCACATCAGAACTGGAGACACCAATTCCAAAATAGCTGATATTGTTAAGAACCGTAAAGCCTGTCAATTGTCCAATGTGGTTGCCAGTGAGAAGAACCCCGGGGCACCAAACAAAGAGTCTGTTGGGAAACAGACTTAACGGAAGTAAAACCAGAAACATTTAGATATAAATATTTGCTGATGTTTATAGATATCTTTGCAGGTTGGACTGAGACTTTCCCCACCAAGCATAAAACTATATCTATGGTGACAGAGAAGCTCTTAGAGGACATACTGACAAGGTATGGACTTCCTCAGATTATAAGGTCAGACAATGTACCAGCTTTTGGTTTTCAGGTAAGTCAGAGACTAGCCAATATTCTGGGGATTGATTAAAAACATTATTCTATATATAGACCCCAGAGTTTAGGACAGTCAGAGAGAATGAACAAAATCCTAAAAGCTGACCTAAAAGACTAGAAATGACTGACTCTCTTTCGCTTTCTCTCGGGTATGAAACTCCCCTTACCAGACAGCATTCACTCCTTTTAACATTATGTTTGGTTCACCTTCCCCCATTATCCCCAACCTATAGGCAGAGGCTATTGCAGAAACAGACGATTGCCAATCATTGGATGATCTCGAGGGTTTCTAATGGGTAGACAAACATTTTTGGCCTAAACTTTATATTCTCTGTAAAACAGGTCCCCTTCTTGCCAGGGGTCATTAGAAAAGTCCCTCCCCTTGCCCTGGAGGTTGAGGGGATTACAGCGTGGAGTCACAGAGACGTTTGCAGTAGCAGATGACCCTGACCAGCCGGAAGAGAACTCAGCCTCAGGATTCCCTCTTGTCTCCCACTGATGGGGCTCCTACCCAACAAGCCCCAGAGACACCAAGAGAACTGAGGGATGACAGCCCTGACCCCCTCTAAAATATAATAATAACTTCAGGAAGCTCCATGATTGGACCTTCTAGTTACCAGAGAAAGGGGGAAATGAGAGACCAAATCTTTTGGGTTCAGACTCCATCTTAGAGAACTTGACCTAAGGGTGAACTCAATTTAACTAACAGGCTGGTACCTAATACCAGTTTCCAGGCTACCTCCCCAACAGGACCTGTGTCTAATACCAGTTTCCAGGCTACCTCCCCAACAAGACCTGTGTCTAATACCAGTTTCCAGGCTACCTCCCCAACAAGACCTGTGTCTAATACCAGTTTCCAGGTTACCTTCTGTTGCAGTAATTAGTAAAAAGATGGCATAACTTTTTATCCCGCACTTTGCCTGCTCCTGTGGGGCCATCTGGCACTACAGGGATCTCTAACTTGGCACTCCAGGCCATCTCTGAGAACTCCTGCTGCTTCTGTCCCAGGAGGATACAACCGCCCCAGCATATTGTTTTCACTCACTTCCCCTTGGTATGTTGTTGCTAAACCTTAGACACACACACCCCAACTCTGTGTCGGGCTTTATGTGTTCCACCACTACACCCATTGAACTCAATTATGTAGTCACATCAAAGAACATACCAAATCACTCTGATCCAGTAGGTATAATATAATTTGCCATCCTAGATAAGTTAAATGATCTTGTATAATTCTATCCCTTATAAAACATTCATAACAACCTTATTTATGAAGAGATGCACCGAGAGAAACATACACATCTGCCTCCATCTTCGTTCCTCCCGGAATCTCTCTCTTTGAATTCCTTCTGCTTCTCCAGACTCTTTTCCCGCCTACCTCTTCATTGTCCAATCATGTATTACCTTAACACCAACCCACAACTTCCAACAAAACCTGTGTCCAGTACTGGTTTCCAGGTTTTCCCCCAGCAAATCTACACCCTCAGGTTACATGTTCACTCCCGACACTTTGCTTTCTAACAACCACCTGTCAGGAGGAAAACAGAAGTCAAGTTTATGGTTTGGTTCCCAGAACCAGCCAATATGTTAAAGACCATAATGGTTCCCAACCAAATGTGTATCAGGATAGATACTCCCTTCTTGCCTCTATAAATGCTTACCTGAAATTAGGCTCAGGGCTCTACCTTCCTGCTGTGTCAGGGTTGGTGGGGAACCCAAGCTCGAACTTGAATAAGGAGACCCTAATGCGATTACATCAGATTCGGCTCCTTAGTGGTCTTCTGGGGTTCACAAACATTTCTTGGCACAACAATATAAAGGTAACAAGACACAGTGAGGACACTCAGGATGCTTGGGTCACCAAGTGCTTCTGCAAACAGTCTTTAACGATAGGGTTGTTGGTGTGCCTGGGATGAGCATTTAATGAAGCTCTGGAATGTCAGAGAAAGAAAGGCAGAGAGGTAAGTTGCTTTGGTAGAACTGAAGGTGTTGGACAATAGTAAATCAGGCTAGAGAATGTGTGAAGGCTGGGAGATGTGAAGGGACATATTCAGAGTGCTTATAGCAGAAGATGCTTGAAAGCAACTCAAAATAAGGACAGATTAGAGAAAGACATTCATAAGCCACAGGGCCCATCAACTTCCTATCCCTGGGCTTTTTGGTTTGTTTGAGCTGCTTGGGTTTTCTTATTTTCTATCAGTAAATGTGTTAGAAATGAATCAAGAACAAATTGGGGCTCACTGTCAGCTACTGGCAGATTTCTTTCCGGTTTTAACCACCTTTGCTCCTCCCTTGGTGACTTTCAAGCTTGCATGTGTAGTTAATTCTCTCCTAGCAGGTAGAAATATCTGAGTAAGAGGCCTACCACTGTAGCTTCGAGCTTGCACTAAATGAGATGAGAACAAGACACACTCACATGTGTTACTGGTCTTTTATCTCTATGGTTTTGTTTTTATTTTATTGGAATCCTCCTTTCTTGATCAGGAGAGGAATTATGTGTTGTGTGGGTCCTAGAAGCACACCAAGTCACTTAGAAAGACTTAACAAAGGGATGGGCTGGTCAGGTGAAGAAAAATTGTAAACTTCAGTCCAGTCAAATCTCCTTCAAGAAGAATACGTAATGTATTTTTTTAAGATCTATTTATTTATTATATATAAGTACATTGTAGCTGTCTTCAGACACACCAGAAGAGGATATCAGATCTCATTACAGATGGTTGTGAGCCACCATGTGTTTGCTGGGAATTGAACTCAGGACCTCTGGAAGAGCAGTCAGTGCTCTTAACCACTGAGCCATCTCTCCAGCCCACATAACGTATTTTTCACCCTCTGTCCTACAATTCTTCCTGGGCTTTCAGTTCTCTTTCTTGCCCTCTCTAAAGTGAGAGCAGATGTTCCACTGTTCATTTATTACTAGGAATTTTACACCTGGAAGCAATTTTAGAGATTACATTTGGACAGTAATGAGTGTGGATGATGTGTTTATTGTCTCACACTGAATACTGTCCACTAGTAAGGAAATAAACTTGGGGAGGTTTTAGAACTTGTCCAAGGATACCTGTCCTGCTGGATGTAGAGCCCCAGTGAATCCTCAGAGGGGACTGATTGAGACTTGACAGCCCATTCCTTTGAGTTATTGACACTCAGCAGAGGCAGACATCAAATGATGGGAAACAGCAG
Organism: Micromys minutus; assembly: GCF_963924665.1. NCBI lineage: Eukaryota > Metazoa > Chordata > Mammalia > Rodentia > Muridae > Micromys > Micromys minutus. The sequence goes on along the minus strand of NC_137969.1, from coordinate 214,400,766 downwards.
TCTCAGGATCCTGTGGGCTTTCATTTGACATGTTTACTTGTTCAAAACATCAGGCAGTTGCATGCCTTTGTTAAGGTAATTGATCCCTAGACATTTATACACAGTTACAAAATAGGGAACATGGCATAAATCTTGAGGGAGCTATTGGAAAGTAGTTTAGTCACTGAACACTAAGTATTTTGTTACTTCTGTAATTTGCAGTTGGTCTTCATATCTGTTTCTATGTAGGTATACTTCAAATGTCAGAAAAATGTAAATATATCTATCTATAGTTTTCAGTGGATTTATATCTATCACTCATCTCTAATTTCTAAAGCATCTATCTTATCTATTTCTCTATCTCTCTATCTCTCCACCTATCTATCTATCTATCTATCTATCTATCTATCTATCTGTCATCTATCTATCTATCATCTATCTATCTATCTATCTATCATCTATCTATCATCTTTATAAACTATCATTTATTGCTACCATCTATTTACAGTTGTCATTTATCTACCAACCAACCAACCAACCAACCAACCAATCAATCAATCAATCATTCAATCAATCTATCATCATCAATTCATCCACCTGTCTCTCATCTAACTACTCCATGTCCAACTTTCACTTGCATCAAGTGAGGCTTGCTCATAGACCAGGATTTTATAACTCACTCTAGCTGTATTAAAAGACTCAATGAGAGTTTTTGATTTTCATGCTGAACTCTAAAGCAATTTACAGCAGGTCAATTATGATTTTTTCATAGAGTTCCTGCTGAGGTAGGACTGAGCAAGCAAACATGGGACTTGGGTAGGAAATAGGAGACACTTCTGTTTTGTGGGGGCGAGAGTAGCTACAGCTTTTTCTGTCATTATGGCACTCTGGTGAGCTTTTTTTATGAAAGGTTGCTTTGAATCTTCAGGCCAGGACCTATTCTGTGATCATTATACCGTTTCAAGTCCTGCTATCTACTTATCTCTTCAGTAGGCACCTGCGTGCTTTAGAATTTAACTCTTTCTGATGCTGTGATAAGTGGGCAAGCAGCAGGGTGCCAACAGAATATTTATTCTTGGAAAGGCAAAGAGATAAAGGTTCTTAGTCTGTCCACATACGCTAGGCCCATATTAATTGAGCAGACATTGTTAGTGCTCAAATACAATTAAAGAGGCAGGGCAGTTTTTCCAAGCCTGTGAAAACCAGGTAAGGTTTATAAAATAGGCTTTAATATTAATTATTATCATTAAAGAAAAAAAAAAACCCAGGAATCTCCCAAAGTTAGGATAAACAGGCTCGGGGAAGCTTCTTAGATGATCAGATCACAAAGACAAAATCAACCTGGTGTGCTGTTTCTGCTCAGCAGCTGTAAGGTATAAGTTAGTCTATGACAAGCCTTTATTCTCTTTATGACTTCCCACATTTCTCTGTTAGGATAGGTTAGGGAAGTTATGACAACTCTGGTGGTTTAAATAGGAATGACCCCCATGTGTTTGGATGCTTGGACACAAGGAGTGGTACTATTAGGAGGTGTGGCCTTGTAGGAGCAGGTTTAGCTCTGTTGGAGGAGGTGTGGCTCTATTGGAGGAGGTGTGGCTTTGTTGGAGGAGGTGTGGCTTTGTTAGAGGAGGTTTGGCTTTGTTGGAGGACGTGTAGTGGGTGGGCTTTGAGGTCTCAGAAGCTCAAGCCATGCCTGGTGTGGCATTCTCATCCTGCTCTCAGTTCCTTATCCAGCACCATGTCTACCTGCACACAGCCACGTTTCCTGCCATGATAATAACGAACTGAACCTCTGAAATTGTAAGCCAGCCCCAATTTTCCTTTATAAGAGTTGTCATGGTCATGGTGTCTCTTAGAATTTTAGCTCTTTCGGATGCTATGATAAAATAGACTCGAAACCCTAACTAAGACAGCAACAAACAAATCTTAATGTTCAACCTAATACAACTAACATTTAGTTTTTATTCATGTTTGTCATAGTTCCTCAGAACTTGTGCTGGTGGGATTTTTAGCTCAACATGCATGTCTATGAACCTCGGGAGGGTGAAGGGAGGAAGACAGAGGTTTAACAACATGGCAGGACACATGTTGTTTCTTAGTACAAATCAAGTTACAGGTTCCCACCAGTCAGATCAGATTAGATCAGAGAAACTTAGTTCCATGAGATCTGAGAGAGGAAAACTACAAATGGTAGAAAGATCCTCTAGGAGGCTGGGGATGTAGCTGGGTTGGTAGTCCTCCCTCTGCATGTACAAAGCTCTGGCACCTATCCCAGCATCACATAAACCAGGCACAGTACTGACAGGAGGAACAGAAGTTCAGTGCCATCCTCTGCTGCTTAGTGAGTTTGAGGCCAGCTGAGGATACAAGAGACCTTGTTTCAAAAAAATCACATGCAATGAAGTAGCAAAAAAAAAAAAAAAAAAAAAAAAAAAAAAAAAAATCCCAGTTATAAGGTGGGGACACATTAAACTGCTAGCATATGTCAGTCACACCTTGTTCCAATCTTTGCATCTTCCATAAATAAAGTAAGAGAATGACGTCTTTCCAGTGATACGAGAATAAATTCATTAAGAAGGCTGTGCAAGTTACATTCAAACACATCCTCTTCTTGTTTCTGTATGGCTAAGATGTAATCTCCTTCGGCTTATAGCTGTTTAACTTTTTTTTTTTGTAATTGAACAACTTTATTTTAAAAAACAAAGATAAATGCGCAGATTTTAAAAGCATTTTGCATAAAATTATATGAATACATTTTTGTCAGTACTTGATTTTTTTTAAACGTTTCATACATTGCATTAAAATCTTACTAGTTACAATGAGCATAAAGTACATGTAAAACAAGATGTAACCTGGAAATAGTCAAAGTTTTCGTGGCATGTAAAGATTAAGCATAATGATTTTTCATCTTTTTTCTGGCCTTTGTTTTTCTTGAACTTCAAATAGTCTGTGAGTTCTTTCTGGGATGTTCAGAGCTTTCTGGGGTTAGTATACAATTATCAGTGACTGCATATTATATCTGTTCTTTTGTGACTAGGTTACCTCACTCAGGATGATATTCTCTAGATGCATCCATTCTCTTATTCATAAAGTCATTGTTTCTGATAGCTGAGTAGTACTCCATTGTGTAAATATACCACAATTTTTGTATCCATTCATCTACTGAAGGACATCTGGGTTCTTTCCAGCTTCTGGCTATTATAAATAGATCTGCTATGAACATTGTGGTGCATGTGTCTTTGTTGTATGTTGGAGCGACTCTGGGGTATATACCCAGAAGTGGAATAACTGGGTCTTTGGGTAGTACTATGTCCAATTTTCTGAGGAATCACCAGACTGATATCCAGAGTGGTTGTACCAGTTTACAACCCCACCAACAGTGGAGAAGTGTTCATCTTTCTTGGCATACTCGTCAGCATCTGCTGTCATCTGAATTTTTGATCTTACCTATTCTGACTAGTGTGAGGTGGAATCTCAGGGTTGTTTAGATTTGCATTTCCCTGATGACTAAGGATGTCGAGCACTTCCTTAGATGCTTCTCAGACATTTGATATTCCTCAATTGAGAACTTTTTGTTTACGTCTGTACCCCATTTTTTAATGGGGTTGTTTGATTCTTTGGTGCCTAACTTCTTGAGTTCTTTGTATACCTTGAATATTAGGCCTCAATCAGATGTGGGGTTGGTCAAGATCTTTTCCCAATCTGTTGGCTGCATTTTGTTTTCTTGACAGTGTCCTTAGCCTTACAGAAACTTTGCAATCTCATTAAGTTCCAACTGTCGATATTTGACCTTAGAGCACAAGCCATTGATGTTCTGTTCAGGAAATATTCTCCTGTGCCTATGTGTTCTAAGGTTTTTCTTACTTTCTCTTTTAATGGTTTCAGTGTACCTTGTTTAATGTGGAGATCTTTGATCCACTTACACTTGAGGTTTGTACAAGGAGATAAGAAAGGTTTTATTTTCATTCTTCTGCATGCTGAGTTTCAGTTGGACCAATACCATTTGTTGAAGAAGCTGTCCTTTTTCCGTTGAATGTTTATGGCTCCTTTGTCAAAAATCAAGTGACCATATATGTGAGGGCTCATTTTTGCATCTTCTATACTATTCCATCGATCCACGCGCCTATCTCTGTACCAGTACCATGCAGTTTTTAGCACAATTGCCTTGTAATATAGCTTGAGGTTAGGGATAGTGATTCCCGCAGATAATTTCTTGTTGTTTAGGATGGATTTCACTATTCTAGGTCTTTTGTTATTCCAGATGAAATTGCACATTGCTCTTTTAAACTCTATGAGGAATTGGGTTGGAATTTGGGGATTGCATTGAATCTGTAGATTGCTTTTGGTAAGATGACCATTTTTATAATGTTGATCCTTCCAATCCATGGGCATGGGAGATCTTTCCATTTTCTGAGATCTTCCTCGATTTCCTTCTTCAGAGATTTGACGTTCATGTCATACAGGCTTTTCACTTGCTTAGTTATAGTCACACCAAGGTTTTTCATATTGTTTGTGACTACTGTGAAGTGTATCTTTTCTCTAATTTCTTTCTCCACGTGTTTGTCCTTTGAGTAGAGAAAGGCTACTGATTTATTTGAGTTAATTTCATATCTAGCCACTTTGCTGAACTTGTTTATCAGCTGTAGAAATTTCTGGTGGAATTTTTGGGGTCATTTAAGTACACTCATGTCATCTGCAAACAGTGGTGTTTTTACTTCTTCCTTTTCAATTTGTATTTCTTTGATTTCCTTTTGCTGTCTAATTGCTCTGGCCAGGACATCCAGCACTATGTTGAATAGATAGGGGGAGAGTGGGCAGCCTTGTCAAGTCCCTGATTTTAGTGGCATTGCTTCAAGTTTCTCACAGTTATGTTTGCTGTTGGCTATTGGTTTGCTGTATATTGCTTTTATTATGTTTAGGTATGGGCCTTGGATTCCTGTTCTTTCCAAGACTTTTAACATGAAGGGGTATTGAATTTTGTCAAATGCTTTCTCAGCAGCTAGTGAGATGACCATGTATTTTTTCTTTTTTTGAGTTTGTTTATATGGTGGATTATGTTGATGGATTTCCATACATTTAACCATCCCTGCAATCCAGGGATGAAGCCTACTTGATAATGGTGAATGATAGTTTTGATGTGTTCTTGGATTCGGTTTGCAAGGATTTTGTTGAGTATTTTTGCATCAATGTGCATAAGAGAGATTGGTCTGAAATTCTCTTTCCTTGTAGGGTCTTTGTGTGGTTTAGGAATGAGGGTTATTATGGCCTCAAAAATGAGTTAGGCAGTGTTCCATCTGACTATTTTGTGGAATAGTTTGGACAGTATTGGTATTAAGTTGTTAATAAATGTCTGATAGAATTCTGCACTGAACCCATCTGGACCTGGTCTTTTTTTGGTTGGGAGGCTTTTGATGACTGCTTCTATTTCTTTAAATGTTTAGGGATTATTAAATGGTTTACCTGGTCCTGGTTTAACTTTAGTATTTTGTATCTGTCTAGGAATTTATACATTTCCTTCAGATTTTCCAGCTTTGTTGAGTATAGGCTTTTGAAGTAGAATCTGATGATTTCTTGAATTTCCTCAGTTTCAGTTGTTATGTCTCCACTTTTCTTTCTGATTTTGTTAATTTGGATATTCTCTTTGCCCTCTAGTTAGTCTGGCTAAGGGTTTATCAATCTTGTTAATTTTCTCAAAGAACCACCTCTTAGTTTTATTGATTCTTTGAATGGTTCTTTTTGTTTCTATTTTGTCAATTTCTGCTCTGAGTTTGATTATTTATTGCCATCTACTCCTCTTGGGTGTATCTGCTTCCTTTTGTTCTTAGCTTTCAACTGTGCTGTCAAGTTGCTAGTGTATGCATTCTTCAGTTTCTTTTTGGAAGCACTCAGAGCTTTGAGTTTTCCTATCAGTAGTGCTTTCATTGCATCCCATAGGATTGGGTATGTTGTGTTTTCATTTTCATTAAATTCTGGAAAATCCTAATTTCTTTCTTTATTTCTTCTTTGACCATGCTATTCTTCAATAGAGCATTGTTTAGTTTCCATGTGTATATGGGCTTTTTGTTGTCTTTGTTGTTATAAAGACCAGCCTTAGGCCATGGTGATCTGATAGGATGTATGGGAGAATTTCAATCTTCTTATATCTATTGAGGCTTGTTATGTGACCGATTATATGGTCAATTTTGGAGAAGGTGCCATGAGGTGCTGAGAAGATGTATTCTTTTGTTTTAGGATGAAGTGTTCTGTAGATGTGTATTAATTCCAATTGGTTCATATCCTCTGCTAGTTTCACTGAATCCTTGTTCAGTTTCTGTTTCCATTATCTGTCCATTGATGAGAGTGTGGTGTTGAGGTCTCCCACTATTACTGTGTGGGGTGCAATGTATTTTTTGAGCTTTAGTGGGTTTTCTTTTATGAATATGGGTGCTCTTGTATTTGGTGCATTTATGTTAAGGATTGAGAGTTCCTCCTGACAAATTTTCCCTGTAATGTGTAAAAGGTGTCCTTATCTTTTTTGACAATGTTTGGTTGAATATCTACTTTATTTGACATTAGAATGCCTATTCCAGCTTGTTTTTTTGGGCCTTTTGCTTGGAAGGTTTTTTCCCAACCTTTTACTCTGAGATAGTGTCTGTCTTTGTGTATGAGATGAGTTTCCTGTATGCAGCAAAATGCTGGGTTTTGTTTATGTATCCAGTCTGATAGCCTATTTCTTTTTATTGGGGAATTGAGTCCATTTATGTTAACAGATATTAAGGGGTAGTGGTTGCTTTTTTCTGTTATTTTTGCTTTTAGAAGTAGAATTGTGCCTGTGTGTCTTCTTTTGGTTTTCTTGCTTAGGTACTTTCTTGTTTTTACTAGGATGTAGTTTCCCTCCTTGTATTGGGTTTTCCACCTATAATTTGTTGTAGTGCTGGGTTTGTGATCAGATATTGTGTAAATTTAGTTTTGTCTTGCAATATCTTGGCCTCTTCATCTATGGTGATTGAGCGTTTTGCTGGGTATAGCAGCTTGGGCTGACATTTGTGTTATCTTATGGTTTGCATGTTGTCTGTCTAGGATCTTCTATCTTTCATAGTCTCTGTTGAGAAGTTGGGTGTGATTCTGACTGGTCTACCTTTATATTTACATGACCTTTTTCCCTTACTGCTTTTAGTATTCTCTCTTTGCTTTGGGCACTTGGCATTTTGACCATTATGTGTCGGGTGGAATTTTTTTTCTGGTCCACTCTATTTGGAGTTCTGTAGGTTACTTTTATGCTCATGGTAATCTCATTTTTAAGGGTAGAAAAGTTTTCTTCTATGATTTTGTTGAAGATATTTACTGTGCCTCTTAGTTGATATTCTTTGCCCTCTTTTATTTCTATTATCTTTAGGTTTGGTCTTTTCATTGTGTCCTGGATCTCCTGGACATTTTGAGTTAGATGTTTTTTGGCTTTTGCATCTTCTCTGACTGTTTTGTCTATGTTTTCAATTTTGTCTTAGGCCCCCGAGATTTTCTCTTCCATCTCTTGTAGTCTGTTGGAGGTGCTTTCATTTGTGACTCCTAATATCTTTTTTTTTTTTGGATTTCTACCTCCAGAGTTGTCTCTTTTAGTGTTTTCTTTATTGTTTCCATTTCCATTTTCATTTCCTTCTTAAATTTTTTCATCTCTTTGGTTCTGTTTTCCTCTAGTTCTTTGATTTCTTTGAGTGTTTTTCTTGTTTCCACTTTAAAAGCTTCTGTTTTTTTATGGCTTTCCTCCTGTTCTTTTCTAAGGATCTCCATCATCATCTTGAGGTATGATTTCAGGTCTGAGTCTTCTTTTTCTGGAGTGTTTGGCATTCCGCTGTTTTCTGTGATGGGAGAGCTGGGTTCTGATGTTGTCAGGTTGTCTTGGTTTCCATTGGGTAAGTTGTTTTGCTTTCCTCTTGCCATCTTTTCTGTGATTATATGTGGGTCTTGTTGTCAGTGATTGGTTCCTGTCTCTCCCGTTTACTTGGCCTGTGCCCCTGGATCTCCGCTGTTCCCGTGGCAAATGGCCCGAGTGTTTGTTAAGCACACACAGGCCTTCCAGGTGGAAACCGAGTCTTTTAGGCAGAGTTCCTGCTTCCCTGCACCAATCGGGGCAGGTAGGGGTGTGTTGCTTGCTTTCTGCATGCTAGGCCCAGACCTCTCTGTGTCCTGGCTACTCGCATCACAGTCCTACCAGGCCTGCGTCCCTGGATCTCTGCTGTTCTAGGTGTCAAATGGCCTGATCATTTGGTCTGCACGCTGCCATTCACCTTTTTATGTCATGCTCAGAAAACACTTTAACATCTAATTGAATTGCCATAGTTTTCAGTTTGAATTATTTTTCATACAGAAGGTTTCTTTTTTTTTTTTTTTTTAGGTTCAATTTCTGAATCTTTCCCAGAAATACCACCACTGCCACCACCACATACAACAGTTAAAATTTCAAATTAAGCAGACCATAGCTTACTTGATACTTCTTATATGAGAATTATAACTATGTACTTTATCTGAGACACCTCATGCATATAATTCCATAAAGAAGATCTCATGATTTCTATTTTGCTAATGTGGAAATACAGACTCATAACATTGATCCAATTAACATAGGAAAATGCGATTTAGGGAACTAGCGTTGATGTAAGTCAGTTTGACTTTTGGTTCTAGACCAGCCCCTTTCTGCTGTATGTTTCAGCCTGCATGTGCCTACACACCTCCATTTGTATGGGACTATGCTCATGTTTTCTCAATGATTTATACACAGAAAGACCTTATAGAATATCCCAACTCTGATTAGAGTACCCAGACTTCAAGAGGTGGCAGCATAGATGTCAACACCAGCCTGCTGGACTGTATTTAACTTCTCTCAGGCTCAATGTTTTCTTTTTCTTTTTCCCTACGAGGTAAATAATAAAAGCAATTTGCCTGCTTAATCTGCTATGAGGATTCAACAAACCGCCACACACAATACATACTTAGAAGAGTGCCTTGAACATAGTAGGTATCTAATTGTCTTGTGGTAGAGACTCTTAGGAAGAAGGTATCTTACTGTTCAGTGCCCTTTGACCTGAGGCACAGATGGTGCCGTGGTTCTTTGGCTAAAGTTGTACATGATTGACAGAGGCATGTGAATATACTGGATCTAGAATGTTGCTAGAGATTGTGGAAAAAGGTAGGGGCTTGTTGTGGAGGTCACGTCTACGGCCGAGGTTGAGTTTTCTCTGAAGATTCCTAGCCTTTCATTGTAGGGGAAAATGCATAGAATTGTAAGGAGAGGTAGGTGGTCTCCCATTGGTTACTGTGATGATTCAGTTGCTGCTAGAGCAGCAGCTCCTGTGGGTACAACATCTTCACCAAGCTTCTGGCCACTGTTTTTAGCTTGTTTTTCCCTTTAATAGTTAGCACATGGATAAAAAGTAGAAATGTGAACTTTTGGACCAAAAATCACAGAAAAGGTAGTATCTTTTCTTTTCCCAATTAGTATATTTTTATGGTAAGTGTATATTCATTAAGGAAAAGCAACAACAACAACAACAACAACAACACACAAACCAAAAACCCTCAACCACACCCCCAATTGGGAGGGGCTTCAAGAAGGCATACCCACCAACTTGCAATTCTTTTTTCTTTTTTAAATTTATTTATTTTTTTCTTACAACTTTATTTAGAAAAGAGAGATATATGTACAGATTTTAAAAAGCATTTTGGCATAAAATTATATGAATATATTTTTGTCAGTACTTGATTCTTTTAAAGGTTTGATAGTATGCATTGAAATCTTACTAGTTATCATAAACATAAAGTACATGTAGAACAGAACGTAACATGGAAACAAAGTTTTCTTGGTGTGTATAGATTAAGCATAATGATTTTTGAATACCAAAAATTGCCACAAGGCAATTCTTAGTTCTTGAATTATTAATGACTTAAGGTCTAGGTATACCACACTCTGAGAGAGTGCTATACACTTATTTATTTATTTATTTTTCTAAGAAGGACTGAGGCTTTTACTTTTTGGCCTTTGGGGTTTTTTTTTTTTTTTTGAGCTTCATGAGGCCTGTGAGTTCTTTCTGGGGTGTTCAGAGTTTTCTGGGGCTAGTATCTAATTATCAGTGACTGCATATTATGTCTGTTCTTTTGTGACTGGGTTACCTCACTCAGGATGATATTCTCTAGATGCATCCATTTTTCCTAGGAATTTCGTAAAGTCATTGTTTCTAGTAGCTGAGTAGTATTCCATTGTGTAAATATACCACAATTTTTGTATCCATTCATCTACTGAAGGACATCTGGGTTTTTTCCAGTTTCTGGCTATTATAAATAAGGCTGCTATGAACATGGTGGAGCATGTGTCCTTATTGTATGTTGGAGCATCTTTGGGGTATATGCCCAGAAGTGGAATAACTGGGTCTTCAGGTAGGACTATGTCCAATTTTCTGAGGAATTGCCTGACTGATTTCCAGAGTGGTTGTACCAGCTTACAACCCCACCAACAGTGGAGAAGTATTCCTCTTTCTCCACATCCTCACCAGCATCTGCTGTCATCTGAGTTTTTGATCTTAGCCAATCTGACTGGTGTGAGGTGGAATCTCAGGGTTGTTTTGATTTGCATTTCCCTGAAGACTAATGATGTTGAGCACTTCCTTAGATGCTTCTCAGCCATTCGATATTCCTCAACTGAGAACTCTTTGTTTAGCTCTGCACCCCATTTTTTAATAGGATTGTTTGATTCTCTGGTGTCTAACTTCTTGAGTTATTTGTATACATTGAATATTAGACCTCTATCAGATGTGGGCAGGCAGGGCTGTCATTGGAGCATGGTGACGGTATGGTGAGATAAGATTGGCTGAGGATTTAGGGTCTTGGGATTGGTTCAAGTGCTGTATATAAGATCATGCGCTGGGCAATAAACAGATCTGTGGCCTGATGCTGGTCTCTGGAGTTGGATTTCCTAGAATTTGTTGTGTGACTCCATTGTCTCTTAGCCTCCATCCTTGGTCCTCTTCTCACAAATAGTATATGCTTTTATCAGAACGATAGCACTGAGTTTTTCCCTTAAGGCCAATGACCTATCTAGCCAGAGACTGTTGGTCCACAAAACAATGCTACTTATAGCCTCTATCTCATTAGGTGGCCTGTAGCCCCAGTCAGAGACTGGTTGGGTTCTCGTCTAGCAATTGTGTCACCATTGCCACTGTAACATCGATGGACACATATTGTCAGACCAGGCACTGTTGTAGCTGGCAAGGCTCGCCGTGGGGTGAGACAGAGGATTGCTTTCTGTCCTCTGCAATATGCATAGCAGGAATGAATTCGAACAAGTGACTACCTTCTGATGTTAAAAAAAAAAGAAAAGAAAAAGAAAAAGAATGGAACTCAGCAACTAGAGAAGTTCCTAGAGGGTGTTGGCAGAAAACCAGGAGTAGACTTTTTTAGATGCTGCTGAAATCAACACAGTTTTTAATAAAAAAAGTCACACTTTCTGAAAGGTGTAGAGGTGAGCTGCAGAAGGCTTCGTCTATTTTTAGTTGGCTGGTAACCTTTCTCTTACTCCTTCTCTTATGCTAATATTTCAGAATGATGTTACTGAATTTACCTAATTAAAACAGTCACCTAATTAATTTAGTCACCAAAGGAGGATGCTTCGTGGCTGGGCAAGAGCTCAGTGACAGTGACTATTCTTTTCTTCTCCCCTGACTTACTGCAGTACCTGGTATGCTGTACACACATTCTTGGCAAATACGTGGAGTCCCAAAGGCCACTGGGAAATCTTTCATGGTTGATTTAAGCATTCCTCCAGAAAAAACAGGATGGAGTCTTATGTCTAAAGATGCAAGTTATTCCTCATTTTAAAAAAGTCATGCAAATTAGACAAAACTCATAGCTCAGCAGAAGCAGGAAAGCCATTTACAGGAAGTTTATTACGCATTAGGAACACACTGGCTTGTGCTCTCATCTGTGTGCAGTAGAGCGGAGGTGAATTTCCACTCAGGACGTATCCGGACACTGTCTATACTGTTTTATTGCATTAGTTTCAGCTAAAACTTGACAGCTATTGTAAAGATGCATCAGAAAACTGTCATTAGTGATGTCAGCACCAAGGAGCTCTCCATCCACGTGCATGCATGCCTGCGTGTGTGTGTGTGTGTGTGTGTGTGTGTGTGTGTGTGTGTCTGTGTGTGTATGTATGTATGTGTGTGTGTGTATGTGTGTGTGTTTGTGTGTGTGTTGCTAGGAATTTAACCCAGGGTTTTATGTATGCTAAACAAGCACTCTACCCCTGAGTTTTATCCACAGCCCATTTTATTCCATTGATTTATTTAATTTTAAAAATTAAACTAAAATATAATTATGTAACTTCCTCCTTCCTACCCTGCTCATGTCCTGCTCATTCCCTCTCAGACTGATGGCTTCTTTTTGATTGTTATTGTTACATACATATGCATAAATACATAAATATAATTTGCAGAGTCCATTTAGTGTGTAGCTTGTGTGTATCTGATTTCAGGACTGAGCACATTTTCATTGGACAACCAATTAAGGGGCTCATCATGGGAGAGGCTAATTCCTTCTCACAACAGTTATTAGTAACTTGCAGGTCTTTTTTAAGAGTGGGACCCTATGAGATTTATGTCTTTGAATTAGGCCCCCCCTTTTTTTAATGGGAGATTTTTTTGTAAGACATTCAGGAACTGAACAGATACAACAGATAAGAAATAATTGAAGCACAGAGACAGAATATATGACCAACAAAATATATTCTATGAGTGTACACAGTTATATAATATTGTGCAAAATTGTATTTATGGAAGGAGGAAACACATTTTTATTTATGTATGATGTATTTATAATTATTAAATGTCAATACATAAAAGTTCTGTAGAAGAGAACTTTTAATCCATGGTCTCTGATCATCCATTTAAACATTAAGTTTTTATAAAATTAACATCACATATCTAAGTAATCTTTAGGGACAAAGAAAGTGAAATCTAAAATTAGAAACACTCTGGAAGATAAAAAAATAAATAAATCTTTTATGGTTATAATTTGTATAAAGTTATTGGAGAACCCAGACTAAATTTTATTCTCCCTCCTCCATCTTGCTCTACCTTCTGAAACTTAAATATTAATTTTTCATTAAAATTTTTATGTACAATATGTTTTTATCATAATTCTTTTTCACCTGCCAATATCTCTCAGTTCTTCATCTCCTTCCTTAGCTGTCTTAGTTAGGGTTTCTATTGCTATGAAGAGACACCATGACCAAGGCAACTCTTATAAAGGTCAGCATTTAATTGGAGCTGGTTTACAGCTTCAGAGGTTTAGTCCATTATCTAATGGTAGGAAGCAGGGCAGCATGTAGTCAGGCATGGTGCTAGAGGAGCCAAGAGAGTTCTACATTTCGATCCAAAGCAAGCCAGAAGAAGACCGTCTCTTCTGCAGGACAGAAGGAGGGTCTCTTCTGTACTGGACAGGACTTCAAAGCACACTCCCATAGTGACACACTTCTTCCAATAAGACCACACCTACTCCAACAAGGCCATACCTCCCAATAGTGACACTTCCCATGGGCCAAGCATATTCAAACCACCACACCAGCCAACTAACTTGTTGTTCTTTCTTTCTATCTCTAAATAACATAAAGCAAAATAACAACAAACAGACAACCCCCCACAAAACCAACCAAACAAAACCCCCAAAGATCAAAACAAATAAATAAAACTAAATAAAACAAAACCCCCAAAACATAACAAAAGCCCCCTCCCCCAACATAAAATGTTTTATATTGATCCATTTCTTCTTGGGTCTGCCCTGGAGTGTGGTGGTGGGCTTTGAAGCTCTGCTCAGTGCAGAAGAGACCTTCCTTCTGGCTGCCTGCAGAAGACACAGTCTTCTTCTGGCTGGCTTCAGATCAAGATGTAGAACTCTCAGTGAGACTCTATTAGAGAAAATTGATTTTCCTTCTGCAGCAGGTATTCATTGTGAATAGCGTCTTGGTTAGGGGTGGGACTCTGTGCGATTTTCCTTCGCCATGCTAAGAATCGGTCTGGTTTGAGCTCATGCAGATTTTGTGCACGCTGCTGCCACAGTCTCTAGGAGTTCCTGTGTGTCAGTTTTGTTATTGCTGTTTCGCTGGAGTCATCTACCAGTCTTTCTACCTCCTCTTCTGCACCGATCCCTGAGCCTTGAGTGGAAGGCTTAGATAAAGTCATCCCTTTAGAGCCGAGTGCTCCCAAGTCTCTCGTTCTCTGCACTTTGTCCTGTCGTGGGTCTCTGTGCTGATTACCTCTGATGAGGTTGAGTGCAGTGCCAAGCATTGCCATTGGTTTTTATCACCACTCGGTTCTTGTTAGAGGGCACATCGGTAGGCTTCATCTACCTGTTTCTTGAGGCAGAGTTTTTCAGTGGACTAGTTAGGCTGGCTGACTAGTGGTTTCCTCCATTTCTGCTTTGTCAGTACTGAGGTTGTAAGTGTGTGCCACCAGTTCCAGTGTTTATTACTTGGGTTCTGGGGGTCAAACTTAGGTCTTTGCATTTGGCCGTAGGCACTTTACTAACCGAGCTATTTCTCCAGCCCTGATTTGTTCTATTACTTAAACAGCAGAAAGCACGATAGCTCCATAAGTCACAGTACGGCCTGTCTAGTCTTCAAGCTCTTAGGCTGACCAAGCTGTTCCCTGCACTCTGTCACTGTGAGCTTTTTCGGGGGCCTCCTCCATGGGCTTCTGCGGGTTACAGATGAGAAGCAGAGCCCCAGGGAGGACACAGAGGGTGGACATCAGAACGTGGGGAAGCTCCTGTCATCTCTTCACTGTGCTTGTCCCCAGGCTGACTGATTGGATGCAGAACTCGAGATACACATTTGTTTCCATTTTTTCTCATTAGCACCTTTCTCTCCCAAATTATCCAGATTTTTCTCGGCATCATTCTTAATTTATATATATTTATATATATATATATAGTGACCCTGTCATAGCTAGGACCTCCTTTTATTTGTAGTAACTGCGATTCTTCCCATGGGGCTGGGAGACATTAAGACCAAAAGTTACTGCAAAGCTTTTGTATTTAGTAGAAGATCACAGAAAGCCATTTTAGTTAATTTTATGCTTATTTGTTTCTGGCTCTAACCTTTTCCCGCCTCTCTGTATGTGTATGCATGTGTGTATATATACTGTGTGTATGTATGTGTGTTTATATGTGTGTATTATGTATGAAAGTAAATGTAATTAGTTCTATCAAATTATTTTCCAGGAATAAAGCTTAGAAATCAAAACAATTGACTTTACCCCAGATATTGAGGAAGTCCAGGGACTTGCAAAATACTTTAAAAACTTATACTTCACCAAACTGGAAAAAAGTCTGAGAGAAATGGCTAATTTTGTTAATAAATGCCACTTACAAAAGTTAATTCAAGATCAGATAGGCAATTTAAGAAGACCTATAACATCTACTGAAATAGAAGCAGTAATTAAAGGTCTTCCAATCTCAAAAAGCCCGGGGGCAGATGGTGTTAGCACAGAATGTTACCAGACTTTCAAAGAAGAGTTAATGTCAATACTCCTTAAAGCATTCCACAAAATAGAAACAGAGGGAACATTGCCCAGTTCATTTTATGAGGCCGCAGTTATCCTGATACCCAAACTACATAACAGTCCAACAAAGAAACAGAATTACAGACCAATTTCCCTTATAACATACATGCAAAAAATTTCAACAAAATACCTGCAAACTGAACTAAGAACACATCAAAAAGATCATCCACCATTATCTAATAGGCTTTAACCCAGAGATGCAGGGATGGATCAACATATGTAAGTTGATAAATGTAATCTGCCATATAAACAAAGTTAAAGACAAAAATCTACAAATCATT
This sequence comes from Micromys minutus, assembly GCF_963924665.1. Taxonomy (NCBI): domain Eukaryota; kingdom Metazoa; phylum Chordata; class Mammalia; order Rodentia; family Muridae; genus Micromys; species Micromys minutus. Next base: position 214,384,922 of record NC_137969.1, on the reverse strand, counting down.
TCATTAGGTACAGAAAAGGCCTTTGACAAAATTCAACACCCCTTCATAATAAAAATCCTGGAGAAATTAGGGAAACAAGGGCCATACCTCAACACAATATAGGCACGTTACAGTAAGCACATAGTCAACATCAACTAAAATAGAAACTCAAAGCAATTCTACAAAAATTAGTAAAAAGACAAAGAAAAAAGAAGTCAGAGTGTATTCATATGCAAACTATTATGAAAGCATGCATAAGTGACCCTGAAAATTCTACCAGGAAATTCTTATAGCTAATAAACACTTTCAATGAAGTTGTTGGATACAAAATTAACTTAGAAAAATTGGTAGCCCTCCTATGAACAAATGACAAATGGACTGAGAAAGAAATCAGGGAATGGACACCTTTTACAATAGTCTTCATAATGTAAAATCCCATGGGATAATTCTAAACAAGCACATGAAAGACATGTGTGATAAAAATGTTAAGACACTGAAGAAACTGAAGAAGATTTCAGAAGATGGAAAGATCTTTCATGCCCATGGACTGCTAGGATTAATATAGTAAAAGAGTCCATCCTACTAAGGGCAGCCTGTAGACTCAAAGCAATCCCATCAAAATTCCAGCACAATTGTTGAATGACAATTTTCAGCTTCATATGTAAAAACACACACACACACGAACATGCACACACACACACACACACACACACATACACACACACAAAACCCAGGACAGGTAAAACAATTCTGAATAGTAAAAGAACTGCTGGAGGTATCACCATCACTAACCTCAAATTGTACTACAGAGATATGGTAATAAAAATACCATGGTATTGGATCAAAATCAATAGTGTTGAATTCATGACCCAGATGGGAATTCACACACCTATGGGCACCTGATTTTTTTCTTTTAAATCAAGAAGCCAAAAATACACATTGGAAGAAAGACAGCAACTTTAACAATGGTTAAATTGGGTGACTGCATGTAGAAAAATGCAAATAGACACATATCTATTACTCTACACAGAATTTAACTCTAAATAGATCAAAGGATTCAACTTAAAACCAGATACATTGAACTTGCTAGAAGAGAAAGTGGGGAGAAGCCTTGGACCAGTCAACACAGGGAAAGACTTTTGAACAGACTTATCCTTAGCATATACACTAAGATCAACATTAATAAATGCAACCTCATAAGACTGAAAAAGCTTCTGCACGGCAAAGGACACCATCTTTTGGACAATGCAGGAGCTTACAGAATAGAAAAACCCAGAAACAGCCTTTAGTCAATAACGTGCAAATGAAAGTTTAGTTTTCTCCAAGGAGAAACAAACTAATCTTAGGGACAAGCTGTGTGCCCAGCAGTAGATGGTCAACAGAAAATGGATTCTGCAGAAGCTTTAGTGGCTCCTTAACTTACAAAGCCATGTCAGGGCTTTTCCTTATTGTTTTTAAGTCTTTTAAAAAAGATATATTTTTCTGTCTTTTTACCCTACAAGTCCTTGGCATATACATTACGGCTTCCAGTTCAATGTTTTCATGGAAATCTGGAGTGTGCAAGTGGGTCGGTCTCTGTCTCTCTGTTTCTTGTGCCCTTTCCCTGGGCTTTCCCCCTTCTGTTTGTTTTGTCCTCTTCCAATGGTTAGTTTTTGTTTTATCTTATTATATTCATTATTATTATTCTTTAGAACGTCATTTGTTTTCTTTCTTCCTTTTTTCTTTCTGTTTTATTTTCTATGAATGACATTTTAGTCATTTTCTTTACAGTTGAAACTCTGGGAATTCAGAATTAACATCCTTGCCTGTGAGCTTCTTGTACATACCAGAAAAAAATTTGACCTTGTGCTCCACGTTGTTCTGCTGTGTTTTGTCTAAATGAACTTTTATGAGCCGCTGCCCCCTGGTCTTACATGGATCCTCTTGCCCACAATCTCACTTGGGAAGACCAAATTTTCAATGATGGCGTCATGCACAGCTGTCAGGGTGCAGCTTCTGCGGCACTTTTACTTATTTTTTGTATGGCTTTTCCCGGTTGGCTTGGACAGAATCCTCCTCTGAGCAATGAAGACTGCATGCTTCCCACTGAACTTTTTCTCCAATTCATAAACAAGCCGATATTCCGGAAAGGTTTCAGCTACAAAGATTATGATAGCCTTCCGACCACCGACCACCTCGATTTTCTTGGATGCGGTGATGTTGAGTTCCCACAGATGCGCCTTGAGATCTGAGTTCATCTCCAGTTCTGAGCAGTGCCTGAGAGATGCCAGACTCGAACTCGTCCAGCTTCTCGAAATTGGGCTTCACAGTCTTGGTGCTCGAGCTGAAGGAGTCCCTGCTAGACATTGTGTCATTTGTTTGCTAAGGTGGCACAGAAAGGGAGTGGATCTGGACGGGAGGGAAGGTGGGTAGGCTCTGTGGTGAGTAGAGGGAGGGAAAACTTTAATCAGTATATATTAAATGAGAAGAAATATTTTCAATAAAAATTCCTCGCAGGAGTGTCCAGAATCTTGGTGTTTAATTGTTTTTAGATGTAGTCAACTTGACAGCCAAGGTTAACTGTCACAATGAGATAAATGATATAAGCGTAAAGAGAAGACAGAAATCATATAATCATTAAAGGATGGAGAAAAGACCTTTGACATCATCCTACATCATTTTGTGATTTAAAAACCCTGAGGAGTCCAGGAATGAAAGGAACATGTCCCAACATAATAAAGGCTACATATGACAAACCAACAAATAACATCGAGCTGACTAGAGAGAAATTTGATTCATCTCCACCAAGATCAGGATAAAGACAAGCATGTCTATTTTTGCTACTTCTGGTTTGCAGATTAGAGAAATAAGACAAAAGAAGGAAATAAAAAGGAGACAAACAGAAAAGAAACAAATCAAAATGCTCCTACTTGCAAATGGCATGTTTCTATATATAAGAAACCATAAAGATGTGACCAAAAATTCTTATAGCTGATAAACATTTTCAGCAAACTGGCAGGGTACAAAATAAACAAGACTCTGTTTCCTTCCTATATATGCCCAGGATAAATATATTAAGAAAGAAATCTGGGTATAATTACATTTATCATAGTCTCAAAACTCAAGAGAGTATCTTAGAATAGATGTAACCAAGGAACAAAAAGATTTCCCCAATAAAAACCTTAAAACAAAGAAGAAAATAGAGAAGACACTGGAAGAGGGAGGATCTGTATTCTCATGGGTCAGGAGAATTAACATTGTGGTTGGCCTAGCAAGAACAAACCTCAGACAAATACAAAACTAATCAAAATTCCAGTGAAGTTCTTCACAGAAATAGAAAAACAAAACAAAACAAAACAAAACAAAACAACAAAACCCCCTTACAGTTCATATGGAAATCAAAGAGACTCCAAGTAGCCAAAACATTACTGAGCAAAAAGAATAGTATGGATACATGGAAAATACCACAAAGAGGGAAACTTACCCTAGAAAAAGCAATAAACTAATCCTCTTGCAACAAACACAAAAGAAGAAAAGCACACAAACATAATTCTATCTCTAACAACAAAATTAGCAGGAAACAACAATCACTATTCCTTAATATCCCTTAACATCAATGGACTCAATTCTCCAATAAAAAAAGTAAACTATCTTACTGGATATGTAAACAGGATCCAGCATTTTGCTGCATACAGGAAACTCATCTCAGCAACAAAGATAAGCACTACCTCAGAGTAAAAGGTTGGGGAAAAAAACGCTCCAAGCAAATGGTCCCAAAAAACAAGCTGGAGTAGCCATCCTAATATCGAATAAATTAGATTTTCAACCAAAAGTCATCAAAAAAGACAAGGGAAATACTTTTTAACTCATTAAAGGAAAAATCTATCAAGATGAATTCTCAGTCCTGAATATCTATGTTCCAAATAAAAGATCACCCACATTCATAAAAGAAATTCTACTAAAGCTCAGAACATATATTGTACCACACACAAAAATAGTGGGAGACTTCAACACCCCACATTCATCAATGGACAGATCATGGAAACAGAAACTGAACAGAGACACAGTGAAACTAACAGAAGTTATGAACCAAATGGATTTAATAGACATCTATAGAATATTTCATTCTAAAACAAAAGAATATACCTTCTTCTCAGCACCTCATGGCACCTTCTCCAAAACTGACCATATAGTCGGTCACAAAATAGGCCTCAACAGATACAAGAAGCTCAATATAATCCCATGCATTCTATCAGATCACCATGGACTAAGGCTGGTCTTCAATAATAACAAAAACAACAAAAAGCCCACATACACATGGAAGCTAAACAATGCTCTACTCAATGATAACTTGGTTAAGGAAGAAATAAAGAAAAAATAAAAGACTTTTTAGAATTTAATGGAAATGAAGGCACAACATACTCAAACTTATGAGATAACAAATGAAAAACAGTGGTACGAGGAAAACTCATAGCGCTCAGTGCCTCCATAAAGAAACTGTAAAGAGCATACACTAATAGCTAGGAAGCACAACTGAAAGCTCTACAACAAAAAGAAGCAAATACACCCAAGAGGAATAGACGGCAGTAAGCAGGAAATAATCAAACACAGAGCTAATATCAACCAAACAGAAACAAAAAGAACGAAAAAATCAACAAAACCAAGAGCAGGTTCTTTGAGAAAATCAACAAGATTAATAAACCCTTAGCCAGACTAACCAGACTGCACAGAGAGAGTATCCAAATTGACAAAATCAGAAATGAAAGGAGAGACATAACAACAGAAACTGAGGAAATTCAGGAAACCATCAGATTCTAGTATAAAAGCCTATACTCAACAAAACTAGAAAATCTAGAGGATATGGACAATTTTCTAGACAGATTCCAGGTATCAAAGTTAAATCAGGATCAGATAAATCATATAAACAGCCCCATAACCCCTAAAAAAATAGAAGCAGTCATCCAAGACCTCCAAATCAAAAAAAGCCCAGGACTTGATGGGTTTAGTGCAGAATTCTATCAGACTTTCATACAACACCTAATACCAATACTCTCCAAACTATTCCACTAAATAGAGTCACATGGAACACTACCCAACTCATTCTTTGAAGCTACAATTACGCTCATTTATAAACCACACAAAGACCCTACAAAGAAAGAGAACTTTATACCACTTTCCCTCATGAGCATTGATGGAAAAATACTCAATAAAATTCTTACAAACTGAATCCAAGAACACATTGAAACTATCATTCACCATGATCAAGTAAGCTTCATTCCAGGGATACAGGATGGCTAATATATGAAAATCTATCAATGTCATCCACTATATAAACAAACTCAAAGAAAAAAAATCACATGATTGTCTCTCTAGGTGCTGAGAAAGCATTTGACAAAATTCAACACCCATTTATGTAAAAAGTCTTAGAAAGTTCAGGTATTCAAGGCTCATACTTAAATATAGTAAAAGCAATATACAGCAAACCATTAGCCAACATCAAAGTAAATGGTGAGAAACTTGAAGCAATCCCACGAAAATCAGGGACTAGACAAGGCTGTCCATTCTCTCCCTACCTATTCAATATAGTACTGGAAGTACCAGCCAGATCAATAAGACAACAAAAAGAGGTAAAAGGAATACAAATTGGCAAGGAAGAAGTCAAAATATCATTATTTGCAGATGATAGTATACTTAAGTGACCCCAAAGATTCCATCAGGGAATTTTTACAGCTGATATATACCTTCAGCAAAGTGGCTGGATATAAAATTAATTCAAACAAATCAGTAGCCTTCCTCTACTCAAAGGACAAACATAATGAGAAAGAAGTTAGCGAATCGACACCCTTCACAATAGTCACAAAGAATATGAAATACCTTGGTGTGACCCTAGCCAAGTAAGTGAAGAATCTGTATGACAAGAATTTCAAGTCTCTGAAGAACGAAATTGAAGAAGATCTCAGAAGATGGAAAGATCTCCCATGCTTATGGCTTGGAAGAATCAACATAGTAAAAATGGATATGTTGCCTAAGGCAATCTACAAATTCAATGCAATCCCCATCAAAATTCCAACTCAATTCTTCATAGAGTTAGAGCAATTTGCGAATTCATTTGGAATAATAAAGAGCACAGGATAGCAAAAACCATTCTCAACAATAAACAAAACAAAACAAAACAATAACAACAACAACAACAAAAATTTGTGGTGGAATCACATCCCTGAACTCAAGCTGTATTACAGATCAATTGTGATAAAACTGCCTCTGTGGTACAGAGATAGGCAGGTAGATCAATGGAATAGAATTGAAGATCCAGAAATGAACCACTTATGATTACTTAATCTTTGTCAAAGGAGCTAAAAACATTCAGTGGAAAAAGAACAGCCTCTTCAACAAATAGTGCTAGTTCAACTGGCAGTCAGCACGCAGAAGAATGAAAATTGATCCCTTTTTATCCCCTTGTACAAAGCTCAAGTCCTAGTGGATCAAAGACCTCCACCTAAAACCAGGTACACTGAAACTAATAAAAAAGAAAGTGGGGAAAAGCTTCATGTAGGCACAGAGGAAAATTTCCTGAACAGAACACCAATGGCTTATGCTCTAAGACCCAGAATTGACAAATGGGACCCCATGAAATTACACAATGGAGTACTACTCAGCTACTAAAAATGAGTTCATGAAATTTCTAGGCAAATGGATGGAACTTGAAGCTATCATCCTGAGTGAGGTAACCCAGTCACAAAAGAGCACTCATGGTATGTACTTACTTATAAGCAGATACTAGCCCCCTCCCTCCACAAAAGCTCGGAATACCCAAGAAACTATCCACAGACTTTATGAAGCTCAAAAGGAAGGGAGACCAAAATGTGGATGCTTCAGTTCTTTTTAGAAGGGAGAACAAAACAGGGGAGGAAATACAAGGTCAAATAGAGGAGCAGGAATTGAAGAAAAATCTACAGAGACTGCCTCACCTGGAGAATTACCCCATATACATCCACCAAACCCAAGCACTATTGATGATGCCAAGAAATGTTTACTGGCAGGAACCAGATATGAATGTCTCCTCAGAGGATCTGCCAGAGTTATATAGATACAGATGAGTATGCTTGCAGCTAAACATCAGACTGAACATGGGGACTCCAGTGAAAGAACTAGAGAAAGGACTGAAGGAGCTGAAAGGTTTGCAAGCTCATGGGAAGAACAACATCATCAACCAGCCAAGGCACTGAGGTGGAGAAGATGATTGGAAGAGGAAGCACCTTCATGGAAGCAAGTTGAGGGGGAGGAGGGAGGGTATTGGGGGAGGAGAGAGTATAACATTTGAAATGTAAATACAGAGAATAGCCAATAAAATTGAAAAGAAAATGAATAGTGTTGGGAATATCACCATGCCTGATGTATACAACAGAGTCACAGCACACTAGACACCAAAACAGGCACACAGATTAAAGGAATAGAATAGAGGACCCCTCAAAAAAAAAAAAGGCAAGAAAGTGGAACTCTCATTCTTTTTTAGAAAAAACAAACAAACAAAACAAACAAACAAATAAGTGTATAGCACCCTCTCAGAGTGGGGTGCACCTAGACCTTAAATCATTAATAACTCAAGAGCTAAGAAGCTAGCCTTGTGGCAATTTTTGGTAGTTAAAAAATCATTATGTTTAATCTTTACACACCAAGAAAACTTTGACCATTTCCATGTTATGTTTTGTTTTACATATACTTTATGATCTTTGTAAATAGTAAGATTTTAATGCATACTATCAAACCTTTAAAAAATCAAATACTGACAAAAATATATTCATACATATTTACTCTAAAATGCTTTTAATAATCAGTACATGTATCTCTGTTTTTTTAAATAAAGGTGTAAGAAAAAAAGGTAATAATAAAAAATAGAGGACCCATGTAAAAGGCTGTAAAACTACAGCCATCTTATTTTTGACAAAAAATATATACTGGAGAAAGACTGATTGATCTAGAAATGTGCGGTAAAATCTGGGTATCTACTTATAAAAAAATAACATTCAGTCTTTGTCTCTTAATGTCTTAGGGTTTGTATTTCTGCACAAAACAACATGACCAAGAAGCAAGTTGGGGAGGAAAGGGTTTATTCAGCTTACACTTCCACATTGCTGTTCATCAGCAAAGAAGTCAGGACAGGAACTCACACAGGGCAGGAACTTGGAGGCAGAAGCTGATGCAGAGGCCATGGAGGGTGCTGCTCACTGGATTGCTTCCCTTATCTTGTTCACCTTGCTTTCTTATAGAATCCAGCAATACCAGCCCAGGCATGGCACTACTCACAGTCGGCCGGCCCTCTCACCCTCAATCTCCCACTAATTGAGAAAATGCCTGATAGGTGGATCTCATGGAGGCATTTCCTCAAGGGAGGCTCCTTTCTCTGTGATAACTCCAGTCGTGTCAAGTTGACACAAAACCAGCCAGTACACACACCCTGTACAAAAACAAGATTCAAATGGATTGAGGCGCTCAACATGAGGTTTGAAACTCTGAAAAAAGTAGGAAGTCAAGATATGGGAGTAGGTAAGGATTTCTGAATAGGATTGTTGTCACTCAGGTAACAAGACCAATGATTGACAAATGGGACCTCATGGAACTCAATGCCCTCTGTACAGTAAAGGAAAGGGTTAATGGAGTGAAAGAAAAGCCCACAGAATGGAAGAAGACCTTCACTAATTGTACAGATAATTTGTTAGTTTAGCGTGACTATTGTTGCAACAAAACACCATGACCAAAAAGCAAGTTGAGGACAAAAGGATTTATCTGGCTTAGACTTCCATGTTGCTGTACATCATTGGATAAAGTCAGGACTCAAACAGGGCCAGAACCTGGTAGAAGGAACTGACTCAGGCTGTGAAGAAGTTCTGCTTACTGGCTTGCTCTTCATGGCTTGCTCTGCCTGCTTCCTTATAGAACCAGCCCAGGGAATGACACCACCAATAATGGGCTGGGCCCTTCCATCAATCACTAAGAAGAAAGCGCCCAACAGTTGGATATTACAGAGGCGCTTGCCTTTCAGTTAACACTAATTTGTGTGTCAAGTTGACAAAACTAGCCAGCACAGGATTATTATCTAGAATACACGAAGAACTTAAAAAAATTAAGGAAACAATTCACTCAAAGCCATAAGTTCATAGAACAGTACAGAAAAATATTAAAAGAAGGAATGCAAGTGGCTAATGGATATTTTTTTTAAATGACTTTATTTTACAAAACAAAGATAAATGTACAGATTTTAAACATTTTTTGCTTAAAATTATACATTTTTGTCAGTACTGTTTTTTCAGACATTAAAATAATTTTTACATAAAACCATGTGAATATATTTTTTTTTAGTCAGTGCTTGATTTTTTTCAAGGGCTTGACAGTATGCATTGAAAACCTAATAGTTACAATAAGCGTAAAGTACATGCAAAACAAAACGCAACATGGAAATAGTCAAAGTCTTCTTGTTTTGTAAATATATGTATATTTTTTTGTTTTCTTTATTTCTTGGATTTCATACAGTCTGTGAGTTGTTTCTGGAGGAGTGCAAGCCTCTGGGGTTAGCAACCCACTATCAGTGAGTGCATATTATGTCTGTTCTTTTGTGACTGGGTTATCTCACTCAGGATGATATTCTCTAGATGCAGCCAATTTCTTAAGAATTTGGTTAAGTCATTGTTTCTGGTGGCTGAGTAGTATTCCATTGTGTATATGTACCACAATTTTTGTATCCATTCATCTTCTGAAGGACATCTGGGTTCCTTCCAGCTTCTGGCTATTATAAATAGATCTGCTATGAACATTGTGGTGCATATATCTTTGTTGTGTATTAAAGTGTCTCTGGGGTATATGCCCAGAAGTGGAATAGCTGGGTCTTCAGGTAATACTATATCCAATTTTCTGAGGTATCGCCAGACAGATTTCCAGAATGGTTGTATTAGCTTGCAACCCCACCAACAGTGGAGAAGTGTTCCTCTTTCTCTGCAGCCTCGCCAGCATCTGCTGTCATCTGAGTTTTGGATCTTGGCCAATCTGACTGGTGTGAGGTGGAATCTCAGGGTTGTTTTGATTGGCATTTCCCTGATGGCTAAGGATGTCGAGCACTTCCTTAGATGTTTCTCAGCCATTCGGTGTTCCTCAACTGAAAATGTTTTGTTTAGCCCTGTACCCCGTTTTTTAATAGGGTTATTTGATTCTCTGGTGTCTAGCTTTTTGAGTTCCTTGTACACCTTGGATATTAGGCCTCTATCTGATGTGGTGTTGGTAAAGATCTTTTCCCATTCTGTTGGTTGCCTTTTTTTTTTTCTTGATGATGTCTTTAGCCTTACAGAAACTTTGCAATCTCATTAAGTCCCATTTGTTAATCTTAGACCTTAGAGCTTGAGCCATTGGTGTTTTGTTCAGGAAATTTTCTCCTGTACCTATGTGTTCTAAGGTTTTCCCTACTTTCTCATCTAATAGTTTCAGTGTATCTGGTTTAATGTGGAGATCTTTGATCCACTTACACTTGAGCTTTGTACAAGGAGATAAGAAAGGGTCTATTTTCATTCTTTTGCATGCTGAGTGCCAGTTGGACCAGCACCATTTGTTGAATAGGCTGTCCTTTTTCCATTGAATGTTTACTGCTCCTTTGTCAAAAATCAGGTGACCATATACATGAGGGCTCATTTCTGGATCTTCTATTCTATTCCATTGATCCACATGCCTATTTTTGTACCAGTACCATGCAGTTTTCAGCACAATTGCCTTGTAATATAGCTTGAGGTCAGGGATAGTGATTCCTGCAGATGTTTTTTTGTTGTTGAGGATGGATTTCGCTATTCTAGGTCTTTTGTTATTGCATAAGAAATTGCACATTGATCTTTCCAATTCCATGAAGAACTGGGTTGGAATTTTGATGGGGATTGCATTGAATCTGTAGATTGCTTTTGGTAGGATTGCCATTTTTAAGATGTTGATTTTTCTAATCCATGAGCATGGGAGATCTTTCCATTTTCTGAGATCCTCCTCAATTTCTTTCTTTAGAGGTTTGAAGTTCTTGTCATACAGGTCCTTCACTTGCTTAGTTAGAGTCACACCAAGGTATTTCATAGTTTTTGTGATGATTGGGAAGGGTACGTTTTCCCTAATTTCTTTCTCCACATGTTTGTTTTTTGAGTACAGGAAGGCTACTGATTTGTTTGAGTTAATTTTGTATCCAGCCACTTTGCTGAACTTGTTTATCAGCTGTAGGAGTTCTCTGGTGGAATTTTTGGGGTCATGTCATCGGCAAAGAGTGATGTTTTTATCTCTTTTTTTTCGATTTGTATCCCCTTGATCTCCTTTTGCTGTCTAATTGCTCCAGCCAGGACTTCCAGTACTATGTTGAATAGGTAGGGGGAAAGTGGGCAGCCTTGTCGAGTCCCTGATTTTAGTGGGATTGCTTCAAGTTTCTTGCCATTTAGTTTGATGTTGGCTGTTGGTTTGCTGTATATTGCTTTTATTATGTTTAAGTATGGGCCTTGGATTCCTGTTCTTTCCAGGACTTTTAACATGAAGGGGTGTTGGATCTTTGTCGAAAGCTTTCTCAGCGTCTAGGGATATGACCATGTGATTTTGGTCTTTGAGTTTGTTTATATGGTGGATTACGTTGATGGATTTCCTTATGTTAAACCATCCCTGCATCCCAGGGATGAAGCCTACTTGGTCATGATGAATGATCGTTTTGATGTGTTCTTGGATTCGGTTTGCGAGGATTTTGTTGAGTATTTTTGCATCAATGTTCATAAGTGAGATTGGTCTGAAGTTTTCTTTCCTTGTAGGGTCTTTGTGTGGTTTAGGTACGAGGGTTATTGTAGCCTCAAAAAATGAGTTGGGTAATATTCCATCTGATTCTATCTTTTGGAATAGTTTGGCAAGTATTGGTGTTATATCCTCAATAAAAGTCTGATAAAATTCTGCACTGAACCCGTCTGGACCTGGGCTTTTTTTGGTTGGGAGGCTTTTGATGACTTCTTCTATTTCTTTAGGTGTTATAGGGTTATTTAGATGGTTTACTTGGTCCTGGTTTAACTTTGGGACCTTGTATCTGTCTAGGAATTCATCCATTTACTCCAGATTTTCCAATTTTGTGGAGTATAAGTTTTTGTAGTAGGATCTGATGATTTCTTGAATTTCCTCAGTTTCAGTTGTTATGTCCCTACTTTCCTTTCTGATTTTGTTAATTTGGATACTCTCTCTTTGCCCTCTAGTTAGTCTGGCTAGGGGTTTATCAATCTTGTTGATTTTCTCAAAGAACCAACTCTTTGTTTTGTTGATTTTTTCAATGGTTCTTTTTGTTTTTATTTGGTCTATTTCTGCCCTAATTTTGATTATTTCTTGCCGTCTACTCTTTTTGGGTATATCTGCTTCCTTTTGTTCTAGGGCTTTTAGCTGTGCTGTCAGGTTGCTGATGTGAGCTCTCTCCAGTTTCTTTGTGGAAGCACTTAGGGCTATGAGTTTTCCTCTCAATACTGCTTTCATTGCATCCCATAGGTTTGGGTATGTTGTGTTTTCGTTTTCGTTGAATTCTAGAAAGTCCTTAATTTCTTTCTTTATTTCTTCTTTGACCCTGCTATCTTTTAACAGAGCATTGTTTAGTTTCCATGTGCATGTGGGCCTTTTGTTGTCTTTGTTGTTGTTAAAGACCAGCCGTAGACCATGGTGATCTTAGAGGATGCATGGGAGTATTTCAATCTTCTTATATCGATGAAGGCTCGTTCTGTGTTCAGTTATGTGGTCAATTTTCGAGAAGGTGCCATGGGGTGGTGAGAAGACGGTGTATTCTTTTACTTTGGGATAGTATGTTCTGTATATATCTATTAATTCTAGTTGGTTCAAAGTCTCTGCTAGTTTTGTAGTGTCCTTGTTCAGTTTCTGTTTCCCTGATCTGTCCATTGGTGAGAGTGGGGTATTAAAGTCTCCCACTATTATTGTGTGGGGTGAAATGTATTTTTTGAGCTTTAGTTGGGTTTCTTTTATGAATGTGGGTGATTTTTTATTTGGAGCATATATGTTAAGGATTGAGAGTTCCTCCTGACAGATTTCCCCGGTAATGAGTAAAAAGTGTCCTTCCTTATCTTTTTTGATAACTTTTGGTTGGAAATTTACTTTATTCAATATTAGAATAGCCACTCCAGCTTGCTTCTTGGAGCTGTTTTCTTGAAAGTTTTTTTCCCACTCTTTTACTCTGAGATAGTGTCTGTATTTGTCTCTGAGATGAGTTTCCTGTATGCAGCAAAAGGCTGGATTTTGTTTACGTATCCAGTCTGATAATCTATGTCTCTTTATTGGGGAGTTGAGACCATTTATGTTAATAGATATCAAGGAATAGTTGTTTCTGTTTCCTGCTATTATTGTTTTTTTGGGTTGAGTTGTGTCTGTGTTTTTTTCTTCTTTTAGTTTTCTTGTTTAGCAGTTTTCTTGTTCTTACTAGGCTGTATTTTCCCTTATTGTATTGGGTTTTCCACCTATAATTCGTTGTAGTGCTGGGTTTGTGGTCAGATATTGTGTGAATTTTGATTTGTCTTGAAATATCTTCGTCTCTCCATCGATGGTGATTGATAGTTTTGCTGGGTATAGCAGCTTGGGCTGGCACTTGTGCTCTCTTAAGGAGTGCATGATGTCTGTCCAGACTCTTCTAGCTTTCATAGTCTCTGTTGAGAAATCGGGTGTGAGTCTGATTGGTCTGCCTTTATATGTTACCTGACCTTTTTCCCTTATTGCTTTTAGTATTCTTTCTTTACTTTGGGCGCTTGATGTTTTTACTATTATGTGTCGGGAGGTATTTCTTTTCTGGTCCAACCTATTTGGAGTTCTGAAGGCTTCTTTTATGCTCGTGGTCATCTCATTCTTGAGGGTAGGGAAGTTTTCTTCTATGATTTTTTGAAGATATTTACTGTGCCCCTTAGTTGATACTCTTCTCCCTCTTCTATTCCTATTATCCTTAGGTTCGGTCTTCTCATTGTGTCTTGGATTTCCTGGACATTTTGGGTTAGGAGCTTTTTGTTTTTTGCATCTTTTCTGGCTGTTTTGTCTATGTTTGCAATGTTGTCTTTTGCCCCCGAGATTCTCTCTTCGATCTTTTGTAATCTATTGGAAATGCTTGCTTCTGTGACTCCTGATTTCTTTTTTTGATGTTCTGACTCTAGGGTTATCTCTTTTAGTGTTTTCTTTATTGTGTCAATCTCTGTTTTAATTTACCTCTTCCATTCCTTTATTTCTTTGGTTCTGTTTTCCTCTAGTTCTTTGAGTTCTTTGAGTGTTTTTCTTGTTTCTTCTTTAAAAGCTTCTGAATCTTTTTGCTTTTCCTCCCTTTCTTGTTTAATTAACTCTATCAGCGTCTTGAGGCATTATCTTGAGGTCTGTGTCTTCTTTTTCTGGAGTGTTTGGAGTTCTGATGTTTGCTGTTATGGGAGAGCTGGGCTCTGGTGTTGCTAGATTGTCTTGGTTCCCTTGGGATATACTCTTTCTCTTTCCTCTTTCCTTTTTGTTGTCAGTGATATGTTCTTACCTTTCTTTTGTATCTGGTCTGTGTCCCTCGTTCTCCACTGGTTCAGGTGTCAGATGGGTCGAGCCCTGTTTTATGCCTCAGAGTCGTCGGGTGTGAGCAGATGTTTCAATGTTCTGTTTCTGTTTGCTGGATCAGGCACGGTAGGGCAGGGCAAGGCAGGGGGTGCACTTTCTGTGTGTACTCCACAGAGATCTTTCTGCTGTCCTGCAGCCCAGGTCTCCCACCCACAAGTTGCTCAGCCTCTACGAGCCTCCGTTCCGGGTGGCAGGTAGACCAGGCTCTGCTCTGTGTCCTGAAGTCGCCTCCGGGCAGAAACAGAAGTTCTAATTTTCTGTTCCCAATCGCAGTTGCTCAGCCTCTATGAGCCTCCGATCCAGGTGGCAGGTAGACCAGGCTCTGCTCTGCGTCCGGAAGTCGCCTCCGGGTGGAAACAGAAGTTCTAATTTTCTGTTCCCAATTGCTGGATCGGGCAAGGCGGTGCAGGGCAAGTTACGGTGTGCACTTTCTGTGTGCACTCCGCAGAGATCTCTGTGCTCCCCTGCAGTCTTGGTCTCCCACTCACCAGTTGCTCAGCCTCTATGAGCCGCCGATCCGGGTGGCAGGTAGGCCAGGCTCCGCTCTGGGTCTGGAAGTCGCCTCCGGGTGGAAACAGAAGTTCTAATTTTCTGTTCCCAATCGCAGTTGCTCAGCCTCTATGAGCTGCCAATCCGGGTGTCAGGTAGGCCAGGCTCCGCTCTGTGGATATTTTTTAAAAATACTATCAAACATCCTTAGCCATCAGTGAAATGAAAATCAAAATTACATAGATAATCTGTCTCCAGTGAGAGTAGCTGTAATCAAGAAAATCAATGACAACAAAGGCTGGTGAAGATGTTGGGAAAGAAAAACACTTACTCTCTGCTGGTGGGAATATAAATTGGTGCAGCCATATGGAAATCATTGTAGAGGTTTCTCAAAAAAGCTAAAAATATAGCTGTCACATTATCCAGCTATACCACTTCCGGGCACACATCCAAAAGACACTATGCTCTGTTTCAGAGACACTTGCTTCTCTATTTCTATTGCTGTTCTCTTAACAATAACTAGGAAATGGAGGGAACATTTCTCAACATAATAAAGACTAGATATGACAAATTTACAGACAACATCTTGCTAAATGGAGAAATTTTTGATTAATTTCCACTATTAACAAGACAAGGGTTTAGAAATGGAATGGAATTGGCCTAGATATCCATTAACGAATAAGTGGATAATGAAAATGTGATACATATACATAATGCCATTTAATCTGCTATAAAGAAAAATGCAATTATAAAGTTAGCAGGAAAATGGATGAACTAGAAAATACAGCGATGACGCTGGTACAAACCCAGCAAGGCAAATGCCACATGCTTTCTCATATGCAGATGTACACTTCCAATGTTTAGACTTGTATGCTTATCTTGCTTGGAGTGCCTATAGAGGCCAGGGAACTAGGAAGGGGCCGTTGGGTGCATGAGGCCTACTCCACAGGAAAGCATTCATACCTGGTATAGCAAACCTAGTTAAAAGTCCAAGCTCAGGTGGTCATAGGCCCTCCAGGGAGCCTACAGCTATTGTTTTGCTAAACAGTCAAGTGTCAAGCTGCCTTTTAGATATTTATCTGATAGATCAGGGCTAACCTCTGCCTGCATCAGAGAAGCTTACATCTGCAGTGGGCAGTGCTTAATGCAGAGACTGTTAGCATTTTTGTCTAAGCTTCACCCCACAGTTACCTGGCAACAGCCAGGTATGCCTGACTCACTATAAAAGGGGCTGTTTGCACCATCTCTCTTGCTTTTGCTCTTGCCTTCTTGCTCCCACTTTCTCCCCATTTCCTTCCTTCCTCTCTCCATTGCTCTCCCTCCTCTCTATGCGCTCGTGGCCAGCCTCTCCTCCTTTACTTCTCTCTATTCTCTCTCTCCCCTTCTTTTCTCTGCCTCTACTACCCTCTCAACTCCCCTCCCCATGTCCTATTCCCTAGGCCTGAGGAGGCATCCCCTTCCCTCATACAAGATTCAGGGAACACTGTGGAAGAGTATGTGACATGGCAGTGCCTTCATGAGCTCACAGTGCTTACCTGCATAAAACCTACACAAGACTGCACCCATCAACATTCCATCATGGCTAGAGGAGAGCTTCGTGAGTGTCCACCTATCAAGTAGATACAGGCAGTTAATGGTTGCTGGGGGTGAGGGTTGGATTCCTCAGTGTGTAATGGCCGCATACTACAAAAGTGTGGTGTTTTAGGTTCTTTTACCACACACACACACACACACACACACACACACACCCCACAGAAGATAATATGTCAATCTCTTTACTATCTATATGGATTATAGCATCATATTCTATATATTATACACACAGACTTATTTAAAAAACAAAAAAGTCAGTTAACTTCCCAAAAGCACACAGAGAAACCAACTAGACTCACTCTGTCCACACCTAAACTGGCCCCTTAGCAAAGCTCTATGATGACCACATAACAGAAGATATCTTCCAAAGTAAACAAGTGACTTGGAATCCTTAAACAGCTTTCTGAGTAATTCTTCCCTGGGAGGAAGCTGTCTAATACACATACAACTTCCACAAACAAACAAACAAACAAACAAAACAAAACAAAACAACAAAAACCCAACTCAACCCAACCCAACCCAACCCAACCCAACCCAACCCAACTCAACCCAACCCAAACAACCAAAACCCATCATGAGTAAGTGAATCCTTATTCTGTACAAGGAAAATTTTAAAGTATTTTGCATATGTTAACTCATTTTATCCTCATTATGATGACTAGTTGTTGTCACTGTAATTACCATATCACCAATGGTAATTGCTTAAAGCAGGTAGGAATCAAGTGACAGAGAGGACCACACAGCTAATGAAGAGAAAGACCCAGCTTGGAACCAGGCCAGGTGGGTCTAGAGCTCACATTTTTAACATAGCCCTGCACTGCTTCCATTGCTGATTATGGATACGTTTGATTATAAGGAAAAAAAAGGCACATCCCATAGACAAACTGGACAGGTAAAGGCCAAGCTACAAAATAGTCCAGCTGAGTTTGCATAGAAAATTAGCAGGGCTTTGGGGATTCCTAGGTAGGACTGAAGAATGGGCTCCTGTCTGGAACCAGCTTGCTGCTGTCTAAAAGCTAAACAGGTCCCAGGTTTGGAAATATGGGGCTGCTTCAGATTGCTCACAGCTGCTAACTATGGTTTGTCTCGTGCTCTGGGGGGGGGGGGGAAGCATCATTTTTTGCCAGCTGCAGATAGTTTACATTTGGAATTCTGGGGACTCTTAAAAGGTTATAACTGCAAGAGCCCTGGGAGGGCCCAGGGCAGCTGCTGATCCCCCAGCTGCTGTGGTTTGTTAAGTGAGCAAAGAGAAGAAGAAATGGGGTATCCTGATGGTGAAGTTCAAACTTGTCTCTAGTCAGCAGGAAGTAGTCTAAGGAGACCTTTTTCCTGTTTAGTCTCTCTTTTTTTTCTCCTACTTAGTGTTGGGAGGTTGGAAGGGATTGTGGTGGAGAAGATATAAGATACAAGATATAAGAACCCAATAAATCAGCTCCAAGAAGTGTGCCTGTAAGTGGTGCTGGGACATGGGGCTGGGGAGAATGGGAGACTTGGTTTTTAATGCTCTAGAGGAAATGGCGGGGTCGAAGGAATAGATAATTCTGTTTCAGCAAAAGGTTTATTGCAGCTGCTGCTCCCCCTGCTGCTGTGGTTTGTCAAGTGGTTTATATTAAAGAGAGGAGAAGATATTACATATCTGGATGTGGAAGATCAACATTACCCCATGGAACTTGATGTCCCTAGTCAGCAGGAAGTAGTCTTATGAGATCGAGGCCCCCTTTCCATTTAGCCTTCTTTCTCTCCTACCTAGTGTTGTGGGTTGGAGGGGATTAGGGTGGAATAAGGGCAGAGAAAGGTGGTAGATATAAGAACCCAATAAAGTAATCCAAAAACTATGCTTACAGAGGTATCTTAATGTAAACAGCTTGTAATGTTTGTTAAGTAGCCATACTCTGACAGATAGGGCCTTAAGATGAGATATTTTGGGTAAGGATTAAATTGGAATGGTGTCCAGCAGGGCACTTCAATATAGAAAAGTTCCAACAAGCACAGGGAGGAAATTGCAAGAGGTCATCTGAGATACCTAGAAGAAATGCAACACCCTTCAACGACCTGCAGAGATCAGGTTGCCTAGCACAGTGGGGTGGAAAACCAAGCCAGCTTCTCTGTCCTATGGAATGTTCTCATCGTAACAACTGCAGGGCCTGGGCACACCCAAACAGTTGAAATTCGGATTGGGTTAAAGTGAAAAGAACTTGCTGTGTAAAAATAAACACTCCTTTGGTAAGTATGTTTCGAGTGCCTACTTTCTGCCAGGCCTTATCAAGGTGCTGCAGATACACCATTGAGCAAAACTGACTTGGTCTCTGCCCTGTTAGGGCTTGAAATCCAATGGAGAAGGCAGACAAGCCATCAACAGAGCCCACTAAGTGCAATTGAAGTTTGGACAGGAGGGTCCAGTGTGGTCAGGAGAGAGAGGGCAAAGAGCCTCTTAAGTATTTCCAAAGGAGCTGTAGAAGAGGGGATGCTCAAATTGAATGATAGCCAGAACTCTGTACCGTTTACAGAGGCAAGAAAAAAAATGTTTGTAGGAAAGTTAGGAGTGGGCCTGTGGCTTTAAAAATGGAGTGATCTTGTCTGAAATGATGCTGAACAGGGTGGTAAGGGGGTTATGGCAGAGGTAGGGCTCAGGAAGGTCATGGGGTCCTGGGAAGTGTATTAAAGAATTTGAAACCAAGAAGGCTGTGGTGTGATCTAGTGCGAGTTACAAATATAGAACCAAGGAAAGGGGGGCATTAAAATTGTGTTTTGTTATTCAAGGACTCTTTACAAAAATCATAAAACAAACAAACAAACAAACACGGATCACTATGTTCATAGTATCTGGTTCTTCTGAGGGGTTCGTTGTGTAGCCCGGGTTGTCCTGGGATTCACTTCATAGACCAGGCTAACCTCCAACTTGGAGTTCACATGCCTGTGCCTTCACAGTGCTGGGATTCAACGTGTGTATGTGTCACCACCGCCCTGGCACCTGGTTCTTCAATAAAGAAGCAGTGGAGCCCTTCAAAAAGCTGCTAAGGAAAAGCAATAGTTAAAACTTGGCTGCTCTATTTTTGGGTTCCTTTTTTTTTTTTTTTTTTTTTTTTGTAACCTGATTTTTTTTTTAAAACTTTATTTTAAAAAACAAAGATAAAAGAAAAAAATTTTAAACATTTTTGCATAAATGTATATAAATACATTTTTGTCAGTGCTTGGCTTTTTTCTTTCTTTTTTTTAAAGGTTTGATACTCTGCATTAAGGTCTTACTAGTTACAATGAGCAAAAAGTACATGTAAAACAGGATGTAACCCGGAATTAGTCAACGTTTTCTTGGTGTGTAAGGACTGAGCATAATTTTTTTTTTGTTTTGTTTTATTTTCTTTTTTTCTTGAGCTTCACACAGTTTGTGAGTTGTTTCTGGGGCAGTCTGAGCTCTGGGCTTAGCATCCCACTATCAGTGACTGCATATTATGTCTGTTCTTTTGTGACTGGGTTATCTCACTCAGGATGGTATTCTCTAGATGCAACCATTTTCTTAAGAATTTGGTTAAGTCATTGTTTCTGATGGCTGAGTAGTACTCCATTGTGTAAATATACCACAATTTTTGTATCCATTCATCTACTGAAGGACATCTGGGTTCTTTCCAGCTTCTGGCTATTATAAATAGAGCTGCTATGAACATTGTGGTGCATGTATCTTTGTTGTATATTGGAGTGTCTCTGGGGTATATGCCCAGAGGTGGAATAGCTGGATCTTCAGGTAGTACTATGTCCAGTTTCCTGTATTTTTGGGTTCCTAAATGCTGTTGTTTTGTCTATTTCAGAACTGGACAGTAGCATACTTCTTTCGGTTTTTGTTCAAATAAACTGTAGTTATGATATTGGAAAAAAAATTGTATCTTGTTACGGAATACAAGGAAAAAGTGTGGAGCAGAGACTGAAGGAAAGGCCATCCAGAGACTGCCCCACCTGGGGATCCATCCCATATGCACCCACCAAACCCAGTCACTATTGCTGAAGCCAAGAAGTTAATGCTGACAGGAGCCTGATATGGATGTCTCCTGAGAGTCTCTGCCAGAGTCTTACTGATACAGATAAGGAGGATGCTTGCAGCTTACCATTGGACTGAGCACAGGAACCCCAATGGAGGAGCTAGAGAAAGGACTGAAGGAATTGAGGGGTTTGCAACCCCATAGGCAAAACAACAATATCAACCAACCAGAATCCCCAGAGTTGCCAGGGACTAAACTACCAACCAAAGAGTACACATGAAGAGACCCATGGCTCCAGTTGCATATGTAGCAGAGGATGGCATTGTCTGGCATCAATAAGAGGAGAAGCCCTTGGTCCTGTGAAGGCCAGTTTCCCTAGTGTAGGGGAATGCAAGAGTGTTGAGGTGGGAGTGGGTGGATGGGAGGGGTAGCATACTCATAGAAGCAGAGGGAGGGGGTTAGGAGATGGGGAAACAGAAAAAGGGGATAACATTTGAAATATAAATACATAAAATATCCAATAAAATGCAAAAAAAGTGTTTTGTTTTCTTAAGCTGAAGGTATATGGTGCAGCTGATAATAAAATTTTACTCCTTTAATGAGCTAGGATATACACTTTTTCAGATCCCTCACAATGATTGGTCTGTACCATCCTAGGTCTGGATCCTAGTTACTCACCTTTTATTTATTGTGGTGATTTATATTCCCCAAAATGTAATTAAAATATACCTGGAAGAGCTATAGCTCAATGGTAAAGTTCATGTTTGGCATGTGAAAAGCCATGTTTGGCATGTGAATAGCCATGTTTGGTATGTGAAAAGCAATGGGATCAATGGTTACCACCAAAACCATCAGTTAGCTTATTAAATAAAATACACTTAAAGTATTACAACTATTAACCAAACCCTCATTTAACTCTTTGAGGTAAGTACTGCTATCACCTTCATTCACTAATGAGATACAGACCACTCATATAGCTAGGGAGTAGCAACCATGTAGCTCTGGCCAACTTTCAGGAAGACTACTCAACCCATACCACATGCAGCCTCTGTGGTTTACTTTTCAGAGGTTAAAGATACAACAGATACAGCGCAGTCTAAGCAAGCACCGCAAACACTAGTCATTGGAATAGACACCTAATAGAGCCAGAGGCAGTCTGGGGCTTTAACCATGAATATGGTCCAGTTCCCCTCTCCAGTCTAGAAGCTGGACAGATAATTCCAAATCACAATCTGTGGGAGAAAAATGATGAACCAGGGTGACAGCACACAGATATCTAATGTCCTCAGGGACACAAAGTTACCAGAAGACATGCAAGGTTCTCAGTGAAAAAGACATGGAATTTGAGTGTCTGGACAAAGGAGGAAGAGACACTGAATTAGAGAATGGTTTTGCTCAAGAAATAGCAACTTGGGTATGGGAGAGACCTAGGGAGGATGCAGAGTATGGAGTCAGGCAGTGAGCTGTGGCAGGCTCATCCAGGTAGGACTGCTGGTGACAAGCACTCAGCAATACCATGCTATCACCATGAGCTGAGTAACAACAACCCACATTACACCATGTTGTGGGTATGGTGTCTTCCCTGGCAGGGAGCCTTGCCAAAATCTTTTTCTCTTGGGCATTTGCTTGCATATATGTGTGGATGTGTATGGTTTGTAAAAGTGCGCACGTTGGTGTGTTTGCATTGACATTGGGAATCACATTTTTTAACTTTTATTGAATTCATTCTTTAACAGCGTCACACACGTATGAAGTATGTATATAAAGTACCGTGACCTATGTTCTCTCTAATCTTCCTTGCAACTATGTTAACTCACTTTCCCCACAATTTCCTTTTAAACACAATTTTTATTGAGGAATATCTTACATACAAAATTTGCATGCTGTCTCAGTTACGGCTTCTATTGCTCTAATAAAATTCCATGACCTAAAGCCATTTGGAGAGGAAAGTGTTTGGAACTCCAGGTACAAACCTGGAGGCAGGAACTGATGGAGGGATGCTGTGTACTGGTGTGATCCTCATGGTTTGTTCAGCCTGCTTCACTAGAGTACCCAGGACCACCAGCCCTGGGTCAGCACACCCTTCCACACTAACCATCAGTCAAGAAAACGCATCACTGACTTGCTCGCAGGCCAATCTGGTTGAGAGCATTTTCTCAACTGAGGTTCTTGAGAATGACTCTAGCCTATGTCAAGTTTACTCAAAATCAGTCAGCACATCAACCTCTGCAATAAAATCCAGCAGTTTTCAATAACTACACAATGAATAATATAACCATCAGCAAAATCTGTCAGCATTTTCACTCACACTATGTAGAAGTGCTCAAGCACATTACAGACCCCGCCTTTGGCATTAGGCATCACAGACTCTATGGTATTCTTACTGTGTCTTCTTTCACTTAGGGTGTTTTTAAGGTTCATCCCTGGTTTAGAAAGTAACAGATGCTCTATTTTTAATGCGAAATACCACAACATTGTACCCATTAGCTGCTAAAAGTAGAAACACACCCCCGTGTGATAAATACAATCAATAAAGAGGATTCTATTCACTTCTCAAACAGGAACTTGAGCTGAGTGCTCATTTGGACTGTATTGTCTGCGTGTTATTTCACCATGGAAATCCCAGTCTTGTGAGATCATA